>NW_027174131.1:0-99784 GCF_000499845.2 Phaseolus vulgaris | reverse complement strand
TATCATGATTAGATGTCACATTAAATTTTCTTACAAGCGGATGGGTTATATCGTGTATCTAAACAACTAATAATGATTTTAGATTAAAGGAAGTTTCTTTTAACGTTGATATTTGACAACAAAGATAAAAAAATTGTTTAAAAACTTTCAAAAACTAAAACTGTTAAAAAAAGTTTTATTAAAAATAAAAATAAAAATCTGAAAAATTTAGGGAAAAATTACGTTAAACTCTATTTATAAAAAAACGAATACAACATGGCATTTTAAATTAGGTGGAAAGATTTTAAAGGGTCAAGGTAGATGCATTTTGAATTCTAAAATGCAACCTGCAGTTGAGAGGTGTTTATTCCCCAGAAAATTAGGTAAATTACTTTTTGTACAATTGTAATTATTTTAATAGCTTACAAATAGGTTTTCTCGTTCATATGTTAGGTTATAAATTGCTTTGAATTTGGTACATGAATCAATAAATTAATCCATATAAAAACCAAGATCATTATTGATTCATGTGTTAAATTTCTGTCCCCCTCAACAAAATTGAGACTCGGTCCCTTTGTGCAACTGAATATTGCCTTACATAGGAGAAATGAAATTTTTGGTCAGACCAAAAAATAGATCTTCAAGTTTAACAAAACAGCATGAAAAAGAAATATGATACCAAATAATAATGCTGCAGAGAATTAGTCAGTGGAGTAGATGGATGAGCAAGATGTGGTCAACTTTGGATGATCCAAAAGATCCAGCTGATGCATGATATGTATAGAACATTGCTGTTATATTGTATATAATATATTTTCCTTTATGCCAAGGTTTTACAAAGTCCAATATGCAAAAAGGGAAAGCGTTACATTTGAGAGTGTAAACAACACTGGTTCTTAAAGAAAAGTCACACATAGACCCGTACAACGCAGCGTCTGCCTTCCTTGCTTTTACTAATTCATTCATTGTTACAATTAAAATGATTCTCATATAAAAACAACTCGACCTCAACATAATCAAAGCACATATGATACAAACAATTCTTTACTTGATTTGGTTGCCTTCAGTTTTCGTTCTTTCTTTCTGACTTCCTATTACTGTAAATTCAGCCTCTTTGTTGTTGCCTTGGAAGACATGTGCCCTCTCAGGTTCATCCTCGTCTTTTTCTCCGCCGCATTGGCAGCCTACTTCGCCTGGACCACCGTGCGCTCCTCCCCAGAGATTGACCTCACCATCCAAGACCAGAACAACGAAGCCTCCACCGACAAGGATAATTTCAATTTCATCAAGGTGCCCTCTGTTCCATTTTTTGTATACAATTCATCACCATTCTTGAGTTTCTTCTTTTAAATCCTGACTGTAGTTTTTTCTTTGGTGTCAGATGATTCAGAATGGATTCTGGGTATTTGTTGACATGGCCAGCGGGAGGTATATGTGGGAGAACTTTGATGTCCAGGAATGATACTGTTCAAGTAAAGAGCTCTTAGATGTTGGAACTTCTCAAATCTTGATGGTTGTTGCAGAAACTTTTAATTCATTATTTTATTTTCACTACCGGTGTCGAGAAACCTGTAAATTCTGGTCTTTCTTTTCTTTCTGCAAATGCTTGATAGGTTAAAGGGGAAGTAACTTGTACAATTCAATAATTTTGCAAACTAATTTCAGTGCTCATTTTCCCAAAGCCTTATGCCTCATTCTCAACACTTTTCTCCCTTCTATTCCAACACTGCACACAGCTACACACTCAGGGACAAGATGGAAATTGGCATAACACAACTCATCAACCGTTTATGCACTTTATTTATAATCATAAAATAACAATTATTTACATTTACCAGAATATATTATAATGTACAAACACTATAATAGAGAATATAGTTAGATGTACAAGTTCAGAAAATATGGTAATTGCAGTTCGACAATGTGTTTATATTAGGTCAGACTGTAGCTTAATGACATGTAGAGAAGCGCCAATAGAGCACCTTGGGGAAGTGGTGCATACCTGCGAGGTAGGAGCCAACCACATGGCCACCACAATTAGTGCAACAACACTACTACTGGTTTTCCCGCAAACCCAACTTGCAAAAGACAAGCACAACGTTAGCCAATATGCCACCCCTCCCACCCAAAATCCATGCTATTACATGACCAATTTATAACCGGTGTCCAACTTTTCATCGAACAATGCTGTCAGGCCGCTAAATGTTAGAGAGAGTCGGGATCCAAACGTCTGAAACAAAAATAATGACAAGAACGCTGATCTAAGCACTTCAATAAAGAACCTCTCTCTTCACCTTCTTCTCCTCTGTTTCACTGCTGTACTCCTCATTTACATTGTAATCCTCCCCGTATCTTTCACTATGCATTCTTTCCTCCGTTGAGCCCATCTATAGACTCTACCTGATCTTCAAACTCAGTACTGTAACTCCATTTTTCCCTGGGAGAGTTCTGACTAAATTGAAGTTCTTGATCATACTGAACTCTAGTTGCTTCATTAGATAGTACCTGTTTAAGGATATAAAGAACTAGACATCGTCATTGGATTTCCAAAGGTAGATATGCTCCAAGCACAAGAAAAACAAAAAAGGAGCAAACCATATATATTACAGAAGGAATTCTAGGAACTTCATAAAATGCTTCAAATTCAAAAATTACTTTATAAATGTAATAAATTTGTGGGATGAAAAACTTGACTACATTAAAAACTGAAAGAAAGCATAGCAATAAGTTTGTTAGCTCTCTATTTGAAAACCATTAACTAAATGTCACTTGGTTACATTCTATTCTGCTTTCTTGTCTCTACCAAAGAACATTGTTGTGGAACCAGTAAAACTGCATAGTGTAACAGTAGGGTCCCTATTAAAAATGTAGAACTTTTCATTGGCCCAAGAAAAGGAAATTAAATCCCTGGTAACAGAAACTATTCCATATATCAAGAAATAACAATTGCTCACTTCATATGCATGATGGATGCTCTTGAATAATTCGCAGATGCGGATCCCTGCTAACGCGGGATGATACTGCACTCACAGCAAAATACCGGACAAGATAAAATGAGAAAGCATTATTTACAAATTAAGATACCAAATATACTGCCACTTCTATAGTAGACAAGTATTGAATTCACTCTATCTAATGCAGCTTGAGCATTATCATGCAAACTCTAATTGATTTTAGTAAATGAACCTGTTGAAAGGATTAGTGATAAAACAAGCAACGAAGGATGGTACCTTTCTGGTACCATGTTCAGAAGAGAGAAACTGAAAAAGAAAGAATGAAAGCCTGTGTGTTGGATACACACATGAGTATTCTTAATTATAATGAAGAAGAAATACATAAAAGGAACAAAATCAATATCTAATAATGGGACATATCTATTTCCCTATCAAATCATACATATTTCCCTATTTAATGTGATGATCATATATATAAAGAACCCTTAACTCATAGTAGCTGGAGGATCAAGGATGGACTGTACTTCCCAACAGCTCCAATCATCTTGAAACTTTTAGAATGCACACATTAAAAGGATTTTGATCCTACAGAAGAATTAAAAAGTATTTTGATTAGTTTAGCCTTTGCTTCTCTAATACAAACATCTCATGTGCTTTTTTTGCATTTTAGCCATTATAACTGTCACTTTGTTTGATACTTATAAACATATGCAAATCCACAAGATCTTTCCACATTATCTCGCTGGCAATCGGATCAAGGGCAGAACCTGCTGCTAAAATATTATTCCAAACTAAATGTTGAAATTTCATGAAATGTTTGTACCCTAGTATCGCTTTTCAACCCAAATGTTACATCATTTAAACAACCATATTCTCAAAGTTTCCTTGATACTAAGCTTGATTTCAATCAAGCGAGATTCTTAGGCAAGCACCAACATCTCCCTTCCCCTTTATTGATGTCTCTTGGCCCTAGTTACCCCACCAGTGCAATTGGCTGAAATTCTAGGTTCCCAAAAGAAAACTAGACTCTCTCAAAGAACCAAGATAAAAGAAAGAATAACTGTTTTATTCCAGCACTGTTCAGAACGCTCAAAAGAATATAAAGGAAAATAGTTCCTTTCACACAGGTATATCCTGTCGCCACTTACACATACAAATCACTACCCTCTCCCATACCAGGTGGTCTTTATTTAAAGACCACCCGTAACTAACTCACAATCCCTTATCCTTATTTTAAATTTCCTTCTATGATACACCCTCCATATTCTATCCTTATTTCTTGCCTAACATTACTCCCTTCTCCAAAACAACCTGTCTTCAAGGTTGAAATCTGGAAATTGCTCTTGATGGTTGCCACGTCCTCCCAGTAGCAGGTATCATTGTCCCCTTCATTCTATTTATTAAGATTGTGGAACGTGTGCCCTTGAGCTGTTACTTCACGTCTATCCAAAATTTCTTTTGGATAAAAATTCACACATTGTCCCTGAAACTCTTGAGGCAATTCTGGATATTTGGTGCAGTCCCTCTACTAACTTGAGTTGGGAAACATAGAAAACTGGGTGTATTCGAGCTTGTTCCAGTAATTGTAGCCTAAAGCCACCGAACCCACCTTTGCTAGAACTGAAAATGCCCATAATATGCTGCAAGTTAGGATGCAATGCAATCGACTAGGCATAGATAGTTGTCGATGCGGATGAATCTTCAAGTAACCATATCCCTACTTTCATTGGAGAAATCTTCTGGCAAACTTGGACATTTGATCCTGCACTCTTGTTAAATGAAATTGAGGTGTGTAAGGGCCTCATCCTAATTCATTAAATCTTGTGCCCCCGCCTTTACCATGTTTCCCCGGGAAAAAAACGAGCCAGAGATGGAGGAGGTCGTCCATACACAACTTCAAAAGGTGTACACTTGCTAAACTGGTGTATACCAATATTCCGCCCAAGGAAGGAATATCGCCCACATTTGGGTTGCTCCGAACTAAAGTAACGAAGTATGTTTCCAGCGTTCTATTCAAAACCTCCGTTTGACCATCCTTTTCTGGATGATACTCCGTGCTCATTCTCAGCATTGTCCCCTGCAATTTGAATATTTCCTTCTAAAAAAGACTAGAAACGTTGAGTCTCTATCGCTGACAATGGAATCTCACCACCTCTTTAACAAACACCTCTGCGATGATCTAGCGAAATACGGATGTTTAAGACAAATGAAATGCCCATACTTACTAAGACGATCCACTACCACCAAAATCGCATCCTTCCCGCATGATTAGGAAGTCTAACAATGAAATCCATACTTATCTCCTCCCAAATTGCTTTGGGAATTGGCAACGGTTGAAGCAATCCTTGTGGTGAGCACGCCTGATACTTGTTCGCTGATACATTGCACATGTGTTACATATTCGGTGATGGTCTTCTTCATGCCCATCCAATGCAAGGACTGAGCTATTCTTGTAGGTGCGGAAAATTCCTGAATGTCCTCCCATAAGAGTAGTATGGTATTCCTGGAGTAGTTAGGAATCCAACTCGAAGATGATCATAAGACCATCCTGCCCTTGTAATGGAGTTGACAGTTTTTATATTGTTCTTATATGTTCTATGATAAATAGCTATTAGAATTATGTTTACCTTTATCATGAATCTAACTATTCATGATATGATTTGCTTGAAATTCTGATCACAATTTATGGTTACCCGTATTCTTTTATCAATACTATAGAGAGAAAAAAAAATCTCTAAACTTGATGATACCACAGCTTCATCTATAACCTCTTTAAACCATACACTAATGACAGGTGCTTCCACAAATACATCAAACACCTCGACAGAGCCTACAGAAAGCACTCTTACAGATCCATTTGATATTTCTTACAGAACCAAGTTTACAACTCAATGGCAAAAATTACATTGAATGGACTCAATCTGTGAAGTTGGACATAGATGGGAAAGGAAAATTGAGATAACTAATGGGAGAAGTCATATAAGTTAGAAAATTGGAGGGATGACCGCTCTTTCACAAGATGAAAGTTAGAAAATTCCCTCATTACTACCTGGTGGGTTGATCAACTCCATGGAACTAGTAGTAGGAAAACCCTATTGTTTCTAACTACAGCCAAAACTGGTTGCAATTTTGGATGTGAATACTATTCAGACCTGAAGAATTCATCAAAGATTTATTACTTGAAGACAAAATTGCAGAAATTGAAACAATATGTCACATCATATTACAACTTGATAATAACTTGTTGGCAAGAGTTAGACTATGTTATGGAGATAATTGGGAAATCCCAGAGATTCTAATCAGTTCAAGAAGAGAGAGGAGAATGTTCGTGACATGAGTAGATTTCATCACTGGCCCTAATTGGAGTCTTGATGTAAGAGGATGAATCAAGAAGGAATCAAATATATTACAGAGGTCTTTTCTAAGGTTAGAATGATGAATCGAGAAGGAAGATTATGTTGAACACTCATGAACCATCCTCAGTCATACTTGGCATATCTTTTGCAATTAGACAACAGTCCACTATTGATTTTGATAAGTTTAACTTTCAAGTTGCATTGTTTTATTAAATTAAAATTGCACAGTTCAACTTTGCAAAATGAAAGACAAAGCTAATATGCCATTACATTACATATAAGTGGAGGAGGATACATGGAAAACATGCTCCAGACTTGCAAACAATTACAACTAAAGTATTAAGCCTGGCATGTAGCTCACCAAGGTGTAAGCACAATGGAGTACATTGAAGTACAACTAACTATTTTAAAAAATTATACAATACAATGTAATGTCTAAGAAGAAAAGCAAGTTTGGGCATCAAAAGCTGCAAGACATGGTTTTTGACGTACAATCATCAACTCTTAAAGATTGTAGTGACAACATGGATGGAATTCACCTTATTCTCCCAGATGAAATTGATGATTGTAACAAAGGGTAGGTAGAAGAAATGGGTGAAGATGGAGAAGTGGTTGAAGATGAATTGATCTTTGGTATGATAGCTTGACTTAGGGAGTTGTTGATCATATAAGTGGGTTGGCTCGGTGAGCTAGACAACCAAATAGAGTCCCTAGACAGCATTCGAGACTTAACCCAATTGCACATATTTAAAAGGAGGAGGAGGAAGAAGAACATCTTTGATGATGATGAACAAGAGAAAGTAATGAGGAAGAACTTAAAAGTGGATATAGAAATTCTATTTAAGGAATCACTTGTAATAAGCACAAGGCAAAGTATTTACTTTGATTATTAGTCTTGCATTTGAATGTAGTGACAATGACAATAGATTTTGATTATTGATATAATTATGACTTGTCTTTCCTCTTTAATTGGTAAGTTTTCTATTTTTCAGTATTTACATGTGCATGATATAAAATTACAAAATTATGCATATTTGTGTGCTAGACTTCGCAATAGAAGCTGTCATGCGGTATGTAGGATTGACTATTTAGTAATTATATGGTTTAGATTCACTTCTCTAATGCTATGGTCTGTTATAGTTGTTACTAGCCTAGAGAAATCCATTTCATATAAACCATAAACTCCATCCTTAAACCATTACCCTGTCTCCTAAATGGCCTCTAAAGTAGAGAACATATATAAGTAATCCCCCAATGCTAAAAATCATGCTAAATAATTCTCAGATATTAAAAAGTCCTTCAAATCTGTCCATGAATGTTAGTTAAAGTATAAAACTTAAGAACTAAAGTCATGGATATTCAACACTTAGGGGATTACTCGTATAATTTTATTATTTTGGTTTGACCTGTTAGGAGAGAAGATAAACTTGCGGTAATATTACACGACCAATCACCAGGCACCAGAAATTGTCAAATAATTTGAAACAATTACAAAATACTAAAATGCCAAAGAAAAAGAATAACCAAAATTCCTATAAGTTAGCATAACCTAATTCTTAGGTTTTCACGTCAAATCGAGAATCATCCCAGCTCGTAGCGTATTCCAACGCAGACTAGGAACGGAACATCAATCAATAAAGTATTCATGCGAAATGGAAGAAGACCTTGCGGGCGAGGAGGCGATAAGCGCGTTTGATCTCGACAGCGGTGGCAGTGCGGGCGACGCCGAGCACGGCGTAGTGATTATGGCCGCCGTTGACGGCAGCGGGCGAGGAGGAGGCCACGACGAGTGGAGAGCGCCGGCGAGGAGGGTTGGCCCAGCAGGAAGGTGCGGCGGAGTGGAAGGGACTGGAATCGGCGGCGCCACCATAGCGTCCGACGGAGATGGATCCCACCACAAGGTGCGATTGCATTGTTAGTGAGTGGGAACTGTTAACTGCGAGCGAGTCTGTGGTGTTCAGTGCAAGATTTTTCCTTTTTCATTCTCTTTTTGTGTGTACATAAAATCGAATTAGGTTTTAGTTATTTGTTACATCTTCGCTAATATCTAAAAGTATAGCTTCAACACATTATTCTGTGAGTCATAAAAAAGAATAAATAATAATATTCTTTTAACAGTAATTTGGAGTGAAATACACAACAAAAAAATAATTTATTATATAAATTAAGACAGGAAGAAAAACCCATGAGACACCCTTCAGTCTTGTCTATGGGACAGACGCCATGATTCCCGTAGAGATACAGGAGAGCTCCCCCAGATTCTTTGGCCAGTAGTACCCCGCGCGGAGTACTCTACTTGCCAAAGCGCGACCACCCACATGGCTTCCGCACACCCCCTCGTGCAGCTCAGACATGAGTCTGGTGCATTGTTCGCCGTGTACACAGATCTGCACAGGGTGAGAAAATCCAAATCTAAATAGGCTTCCATCTATGAGAGTAAACTTACTTGAACCCCTCTTTATTCTTTTGGCTTCTGCCAGATCGAGCGGGAGTATACCATCTTCTAAGTATCGCCGGTATGGCGTCATCCAGGTGTGGGGTTCCTTCTCCGCGTGGACCTCCATCGACTCACCAATCTTTGAGGGTCGTGATCTCACCCTCGGCGCTCTCAGCGTCTCTTGAGTCAACGACCGATGACCGATCGTTAGACGCTCCATTGACTTGTATACGTGAAGCACCTGGTTGTCTGATACAAACGCGCGTGGCACCTTCAGGGTCTCCTGAATGACAGTCCTCTGCTTCCCCCCCTTGCCTGAGCTGGCCAGCTTGGCAAGCAGGTCTGCTCGGGCATTTTGCTCTCTTGGCACATGCACTAACTCAAACTCAGTGAAGGACGTCTTCAGGAGCTGCACATACTCCAGGTAGGCTGCCATCTGAGGATCCTTTGCTTGGAACTCCCCCGTAACCTGCCCAGTGACCAGTAACGAATCGCTCTTGGCCAGCAGATTTCTTGCTCCCATTTCCCTTGCTAGCAACATTCCCGCGATCAGGGCTTCGTACTCCGCCTGATTGTTGCTAGCTTTGAAGGCGAAACGGAGGGACTGTTCGATCAGTACTCCGTTTGGCCCTTCCAGGATGACCCCAGCGCCGCTTCCTTGCTGATTAGAGGAGCCATCCACCGATAACACCCATCGGAAATCTAGCCCTTCTGCAGGTGTCGCGATGGATGATAGCTCGACTACGAAGTCCGCGAACACCTGCCCCTTGATCGGTCCTCGGGGCTCATACTGAATATCGAATTCCGACAATTCTACCGCCCACTTGACCATCCTTCCTGCCACATCAGGTTTCTTCAATACATTCTGGATAGGCAGATCAGTCATCACCACCACTGTGAAGCTGTGGAAATAATGCCTGAGTCTTCTGGCTGAGAATACCACCGCCAGAGCAGCCTTCTCGAGGGCCTGGTACCTGGTTTCCGGGCCTTGCAGCACCTTGCTGACGAAATAAACAGGCCTCTGGGCCTGGTCCTGCTCTTGCACCAGGACTGAACTGACTGCCCTCTCCGTAACAGCAAAGTATAGACGGAGAGGGATGCCTACCTGGGGCTTTCGCAAGACTGGTGGGCTTGCCAGATATCCCTTCAACTTAATGAAGGCCTCCTCGCACTCCTGCGTCCAGAGAAATCTGCTGTTGCGCTTGAGACACTGGAAGTATGGGTGACCTTTCTCCCCACCAGCAGACATAAACCGGGACAGTGCTGCCAAGCGACCGGTGAGCTGCTGCACCTCCTTCACCGTCGTTGGGCTCCTCATCGCCACGATCGCCGCGCACTTCTCCGGGTTAGCTTCGATTCCTCGCTCTGTCAAGAGGAAACCCAAGAACTTCCCAGCCTCTACACCGAATATGCACTTCTCAGGGTTGAGCTTCAGCCTATACTTGGCGATGGTGGCGAATAGCTCTTCCAGATCAGCTGCATGATGCTTCTTCTCTTGGGACGTAACCACCATGTCATCTACATAGGCGTGTACGTTTCTCCCCAGCATGGGCGAGAGCACCCTATCCATGAGCCGCTGGTAGGTAGCCCCCGCATTCTTCAACCCAAATGGCATGACCTTGTAGCAATAGCAAGACCGTTCCGTCATAAACGCGGTCTTGCATTCGTCCATTGGGTGCATCCTGATCTAGTTGTATCCCGAGAAAGCGTCCAAGAAGCTGAGCAGCTTTCCCCCCGATGCGCTATCGACTAGGGCATCTATACTGGGTAAGGGGTAAGAATCCTTGGGGCACGCCTTATTGAGGTCAGTGAAGTCCACGCACATTCTCCACTTGCCGCTTGCCTTCCGCACCAGTACCACATTCGCTAGCCACTCGGAGTACTGGATTTCTCTGATATGCCCTGCGTCAAGGAGCTTCTGCGCTTCGTCGTGGATCACCTTCCTCTTCTCCTCGTTAAATTTCCTTCTTCTCAGAAACTTCTGTTTCTGCCACTATGTGCGCCACCGCACGCCGTCGGATCTCTGCAAAGGTGCTGGGATGGCTCCTGATGAGAGACTCACTGAAAGGGCCAGGCAGCACTCCCTTCTTAAACGCGTGCACAAGCATATCTTCATCTTTTCTGGGTAGTCTAACCACTTGTGCTCCAAAACGGTTGAGGTAGTCCTTCAGCGACCCTGAAGGTGCCACGCGCGTTTGTATCAGACAACCAGGTGCTTCACGTATACAAGTCAATGGAGTGTCTAACGATCGGTCATCGGTCATTGACTCAAGAGACGCTGAGAGCGCCGAGGGTGAGATCACGACCCTCAAAGATTGGTGAGTCGATGGAGGTCCACGCGGAGAAGGAACCCCACACCTGGATGACGCCATACCGGCGATACTTAGAAGATGGTATACTCCCGCTCGATCTGGCAGAAGCCAAAAGAATAAAGAGGGGTTCAAGTAAGTTTACTCTCATAGATGGAAGCCTATTTAGATTTGGATTTTCTCACCCTGTGCAGATCTGTGTACACGGCGAACAATGCACCAGACTCATGTCTGAGCTGCACGAGGGGGTGTGCGGAAGCCATGTGGGTGGTCGCGCTTTGGCAAGTAGAGTACTCCGCGCGGGGTACTACTGGCCAAAGCTGAAGGAAGATTGCATAAGGTTTGCTCAGCGATGCAAACAATGTCAGCTGCATGCAGATTGGCACAAGGCACCCCCTGAGGAGTTGAGGTCCATCCATAGCCCGTGGCCATTCCATACATGGGGGATTGACATCCTAGGACCTTTTCCCCTGGCGACAAGGCAGATGAAGTTCCTCATTGTGGCCATTGAATATTTCACTAAGTGGGTGGAGGCAGAGCCAGTTGCACACATCACCGCACAGAAAGTCGAACACTTCGTCTGGAAGAACATTGTCTGCCGCTTCGGAATACCCAAGAGGCTGGTTTCCGACAATGGCACCCAGTTCACCAGTCATCAGTTGAGGAAGATGTGTGAAGAGCTAAAGATACAACAGGTTTTCGCATCAGTGGAGCACCCACAAACAAATGGGCAGGTGGAGTCAGCAAATCGAGTGCTGCTCAGGGGGCTGAAGCGAAGGCTAGACAAGGCCAAAGGAGGCTGGGCAGAGGAGGTCCCCAGAATTGTGTGGTCTTACCACACCACCCCACAGTCCAGCACCCATGAGACACCCTTCAGCCTTGTCTATGGGACAGACGCCATGATTCCCGTAGAGATACAGGAGAGCTCCCCCAGATTCTTGAACTTCGTTGCCGAAGAGTCCAATGAAGAACGTAAGGTGAATCTAGATCTGCTAGACGAAGTGCGAGAGGAGGCCAGAGTCAGTGCTGAAGCCGTAAAGAGAAGAGTCGAGCGGAGGCACAACTCTAAAGTGAGGCCCAGGCGCTTCCAGGAAGGTGATCTGGTGATGAGAAAGGCGCATCAGAATGACATGCAGAATAAGTTATCCCCGAAGTGGACAGGCCCGTACAGAGTGGTGGAGACATTAGAGAACGGAGCCTATCGCCTAGAGACTTTGGAGGGAGGAGCAATCCCCAGAACGTGGAACGCCACCCATTTAAAATTTTATTTCAGTTAAAATTGTACGGTAATGGCGTTCTCACGCTAAAAGGCACATGCTTTGTTTATGGTGGAAACAGTTGAACAGACAAGGGGGCACTCTTTTCCCTAAAGAGGGTTTTTAACGAGGCCACCCAATTAAAGAAAAATTTCCAGCATATAAAGTGTTCTCAAGTATTAAAGTTAAAATCCTCCTTGCCCCAGGTGCAAGTGCAGGTGATTGGTTAGGCCCTACTTGCCCTAGGCGCAAGTACTGGCACCGATCTAAGTCTTCCTCACCCCAGGTGTGAGCGCAAGCAGAAAGGTTTGAAAGGCCAGGGGTGCTAGTAAGACCAAGAGAAGGAAAGGAAAGGTTTTAACAAAACGTCCTTACCCACTTGGCATGCACCAATATTGGCCCAGTAAAACTCTCAGTCAGAAAACCTTTCTCACCCCAGGAGTGAGACAGGGAGTGATCGACTCAACCCGCCAAAGGGTGATGACCTCGGGGAAAGGGAAAGGGGTTAGCGAGAAACACTTCCTTTTCCCCAAGATGAGGCCTCACTTTGAGCAATCGATGTCAAGGTCCTTTATGCACTTAGCGCTAGAGCGACAGAGAAAGCTAAGTAAGGAGTAAAGAGCGATCACCGATGAGTCGTCAGTAATTGGCTAGTAGTACAAAGCAGCGCACGAGGACTGTTAAGCTGAGGGAACAGCCAGTCGAGATCATGCAGATCGCGCTAAGCCTGAGTTGGTTAACACTTAGTCGCGCGCAAAGAGAAGAGAAGCAGATCGCGCTAAGCCTGAGTTGGTTAACACTTAGTCGCGCGCAAAGAGTAAGAGAAGCAGATCGCGCTAAGCCTAAGCTGGTTGACACTTAGTCGTGTGCGAAAGGAAAGGCAAAGCCCAAGATCGCGCTGAACCTAAACTAGCTAACAGTTAGTCGCGCACATAAAGGTAAGTGGAGTCCAAAGAAAATACAAAGAAAAATTGAGCAATTGAAACCAAGGTATATCACCAGAGATGTTCATACAATTGTAAGTTACAAAGAGTTGAATGGTGCAGAAACATAAGGTTACAAAATGAAACTTTGTACAGAAGAAGTCAAAATTACAGAAGGAAGAGATTCAGGGAGTAGGAGGCTTAAGTTTCCCATCTACCACCGAGTGATGAATGCTGAATTGCGCAAGGTCCAGTTCTGGAAGGACGCAGCGGACTTGCTCGAGCGCCAGCTCGAATCCATCAATGAGGGAATCGGCGCCCACGTTCATCAAGTCCTCTTTCTCCGCCTCCAGACTTCGCCTCGAAGCCTCTGCAGCATCCCTCTGCGTGGTAAGGGTAGCAAGGGAGGAGGCAGCCTCAGACAGCTTGCCCACTGCCTCCTCAAGCTTCTTTTCGGCGGCAGCAGTTGCCTCCTTGGCGGCCTTGAGCATCTCTACCCGCTGAGAATCCTGTTGGCGTAGGGAGGAGTTCTCAGCCTCTAACTCCTCCACCATCTGACTCCGTTCGAGCAAAGAGGAATTCTCAGCCTGTAACTCTGCCACCTTCCAGTCCAGGGGACCAACAGTCTGCCCCATCAAGATCTCCATCTTGATGGTCTCCTGGACCTGCAGCAAGTACTCCCTCCTGGCCTTCTCCACCATGCCCCGCATCAGCTCGACAGACCCCTGAGCGGCTTCAAGGTCACTGTGCAGCGACTCGTTGTCGTGCTCAAGTTCCTTCACCCTTTTCTCCAGGGCTTTCTGCTTGCGATGCTGGTTGGAGAACTCCAGCGAGAGCACCACCTGCTTGGCAAGGTGTGCGTCTATCTCCTCCCCGCTCCAGTCGACGAGCTCCCCATTGCTGATATGCTGTCGCACCATGGAGATGACTCTGCTGAAGTTCTCATGGTTGGCTCCAGAGTTGCTTGGGCGCGAGCCAGACCCACCATGTTCAGCATTGGCGGTGGAGATTGTCATTGGAGGCGGGGCACACTCTTTTTGAGCGGAAACACCCCCAGCAGGGTGAGTGGATGGACCAGGTGATTGGCCTGCTGGGGGGGGAGTTGGTGGTTGAGAGGTTGGGGGCGTTTTTTGGCCAGGAGAAGGAGGACATGCGGGCTCTGGGGCCGGTCGAGTAGAGGGAGAGGGAGGTGGTGAACCTTCCTCTACCTCTACCACCTCTATCCCTCCGGGCTGGAGAGACGAGACCCCCTCGGCTACTGCTTTCTTCCTCTGGCGGTGAATGAGGGGGGAGCCTGAGCTTTCCTTTTCCACTGAGGCAGCAGCAGCAGTAGGTACCAGCGAAGAAGCCTTCACCAGTCTCTTCCTTTTCTTCCCTTGCTCAGGGCCTTCGGCTGGCGCGACCGAGAGCGGAGGGGCTTCGATTGGATCAGTGGTGGAAGAGGAAGAGCCAGTCCCTTTGGCCGCTCGGCGTTTAGCGAGCTCCAACACCGCCAACCGCCTATCTTTCCCTGACATTGAATCTGCATAAGCAAGAAAGAGGGAAGTTAGACAGCTAAGAGACGCAAGCAAGGTGAAAAGTATAAGAGCATGCATGAGGAAGTATAAATGTCCTAAGGGGCGGCAGAGAAAGAACTACCTATATATTTCTTCAGGGAAACCACATCAAACTCATCCTTGATGAGGCGAGCGGAGTCATACTTAGCCCCCAGGAGCAGCCCACACAGCTCGCGCTCGTAGGGGGCCATGGTCTCGAGGTCCTTGGGTTTCTTAAATTGAACCTGGGGAACCCAGTAGAGGGGGTACCCCTCGAGCAGATGAGGGCTTTGTGGGGTGGCGGATATCATATAAAATCTGCCCTTCCAGTCTTTGAAGGACTGCTGGTACAGGCCCAGAAGCACCCGTCCAGCAACCCCGTTCAGGCTGACCCAAAACCTATCCCCTGGTTTCTTCGCCTCAAAGAAGTAGAGGAACACCTCCACCGAGGCGTTGTGCCCAAAGTAGTTGCACAGAATCTGAAACGCCCGGATGAAGGCCCAGGCATTGGGGTGGAGTTGGCAGGGCGCGACGTTCAACTCCATCATCAGCTCTTTCTCGAAGAAGGTGAAGGGGAGTCGCAGCCTCAACCTTTTGAAGATCGCGGAGTAAACAAAAACGAAGGGCACCCCATTGGTGGCCCTGTCGTCAGCGCAAATGGGCATCCCTCGGGGAGGGATGCGGACTCGGATGTGGAAGTCGTTTTCCCTGTCTATAGAACACGAGGGTTCATCCGGGTCGTGGCTCAGAAGCGAGTTAAGATGGTCCTCAGGTAGCAAGATGGACGTTTCAGATAGCAACGCCAGAGGGGCCCAGTCATAGACTTTGGCGTTGTCATGGAATGAGGTGACAACAGGCGGTGGCGAAGCTGGTGCACTCGCGGAGGGCTGTGCACCAGAAGAAGAGGCAAGGACGCGAGCGGTCTGCTTCAAGCGAGCCATCGAGAGATAGCTGCAATGGAGGAAAAACGAAGGGTCAGAAATAGAAAGGGAGAGAGTGATGGATGGATCGGTGAAAAACAAAGAGGGGGAATGAGGAAGAAATGCCCAGGTAAAGGAGAAAGAAGGGAAGGCAGAAGCCAAAGCGGAAACATGAGAAGAACCCTAGCGCGGGTTGAGAAGAAGAAAAACAGGGAAGGTGAATGCATGATAACTAGAATGGTAAATGCAATCGGTAAAGATGACCAAAAAGGGGCCAGGGAAAAGAAAAACCATACCTTTGAATGATCGTAGGAGTATAGGATCACAGAGAATTCGAAGAAAGATGGGTGCGCAGAAGAAAGGTTCGCAGAGAGTTTGGGAGTCAAATGAAGAAGATGAAGGAACAGTGGAAGGGCGCGCCATTTTGAATAAGAGAAGCGCTAGCGACGCACAACGCTGGCCGTTGATGGTGCCACGTGTCGTGAGATTAAGGAAGGAAGCCCAAACGTTAAAGAAGCAGCACGTGAGGTGGCACGTGAGGCGGCCCCACTTGCCACGTGGACTGAGGGCACGACCACTTAGTCTCTTCGTTGAGAACGAGTTCTCGACTCGAGACTGGGGGGCTTGTGATCCGATCGGTCATCGGTAGTCGATGACGTCAGCATCAGAGAACCACGTGGACCACTCGCAGGGTGACACGTGGACCAGGTGGCAGAGAGGTAGGGGGACGATCGCCAAGAGAGGTGATCGATGGTCAGTAATCAAGTTACCACCGACAGATCAGGCGGCAGAGAGGTCGGGGGATAGATCACCCGGAATGGTGATCGGTGGTCAGTAGCCAAGTGACCACCAGCAGATCAGTTCCTAGACTCGCGCCTGGAGGCAGAGCGCGATAAGCGAATAAACACTGATCAGTCATCAGGTGTATTGTCATCGGGGTCTCGTGTTACACGCAGTTAAACTGGGACTGAGGCTCCCAGCGAGAGCGTTACGCGTGGACCTCGCATGAACACACCTCAAGGAATCGTGCACGAGAGTGGCCTGAGGGAACTAGTAAGCCAGTCGGTGATTGGTGATTCCCTCAACCCATTACGTGCGTGTCATCCTGAAGGGTAAGTCGCCTACGCAGAGAGTAACGTTTGGTGAGTGTGCCTAGACCAGCCACACCCGACGTTCTCCTAGGAGTATGCAATTTACCCAGACAAGAGAAGCATCCTAAGTTACTCCGCAAGGGCGTAACTTAGGCAGACAAAGAGAGGCGCTAGAGCCCTTCCAGTAAGTGACACGTGTGTGGTTAGATGTGAGTTGCAGGCCTCCACGTGTCATCATCTGAGAGGGGTGCGGTCCAGACAAAGGAGCACTCCGTACCGCTAAAGGTACAGACAGGCGCAGCCAAGCGCAGACATGCGCAGACTCTCACGCTCCCCATTGTTGATTCTGAAGGTACGCTTTCTCTGAAAAGCACGACAGGGTTCTGACACATGCCAGTAAAGCATAACAGAATTCTGTTATGCCCAGAAGCAGGGAAAGAGAGATAAAAGGCAGAATCAGAGGGAGAGTAGAAAGAAAAAAAGAGAAGAGAGACAGAGTGCAAGTTCTACACACACACATTCTTATTAGTTTCTAGTTTCTGGTGGTTCTGTTGAACTAACTTGATCGTCGGAGTGCAAACGGCCGCTAGAGGCGCCGTCTGTGTATTTTGCAGGTCACATTTTGAAGCCATCAGAGAGAGAGAGTTCAGAAGGTGATTCTTCAGGAGACGCAGTCGCGAAGACAGGGCAGAAAGTGTTACAAAGCGATTCACCCACGTTCAAGTTGCCGGCAGGATCAGAAGTATTTGGCTCAACATAAATTTTGAAATTTACGCAAATTTTACACAAAATTCCAGTTGTGCTATTTTTGGTTCTTTTCATCCAATTCTAGTACCATTTGCTAGAATATATGGCCTTAAACAAGAGAGGGGGTGAATTGTTTATAAAATATTTTTGAAAACTTCGAAGGTATAATGAAAGCCAATGAAGAATCACAGAGAAAGAAACTAAGGAAAGCAATGCATAAAGTTGTTTTAGTTGATTTCCAGAAAATCAACCGGTTGTTTTGTCGAAACAATCGATTGTTTTTATCAGCAGTTAAGAAAAACAACTTAAAAAAGATATATGTGAGATCAGGGAAGAAGATAATCACACAAATAGATTTATACTGGTTCACTCTTACACCAAGAGCTACATCCAGTCCCCAGAAACCACTAGGTAATCCACTATGCAATCAAAACCAGATTGCAAGCACCACATACCAAAGTAGTGACCTTAAACCCCTCAAGAAACACACTACCTTTGGCAAACCACACCAAGAGTGTTGATCTTGAACACCTCAAGAACACACAACACTCGTTGGCAACACAAATACAAAAATACAGTAATCAAGGAAGAAGGGAATAAAATACACCTGGGTATTACAAAACTTAATGTTCAGAATCACAACCTAATCCTATTCCACACACTTAAGAATGATCCAAAGCTCTTTCAAATCTTGGAAAAACTGTTTTTGATAAACTCTTTTTCTTACTTCCAGATTAGGAGCGTAAAACCACCTTTATATAGACCAACCAAGTGGTCAACCTTTTGTTTCAAAACATTTTCAAAAACTGCTAAGGTAAAACAACCTATTGTTTTGAAATTTCAACCTATTGTTTTGAAATTTCAACCTATTGTTTTGAAATTTCAACCTGTTGAAATTTTAACTGCTTTTTATAAAAACCATCTTTTCAAAAGGTTAAATATTGAAATGAACTTGGATCAACTTAAGGAGTGAATTAACAAGTTCAAGCAACTAAACACACACACACAACAGTAGCAAGGTCTTCAAGCTTTCCACTTGGATTTGGAGACATCAAAGTATCTTGTTCAACACCATTCTCTAGGTTGAATTTGTGTACTACCTTTTCTTGTGTACCTTAATTTTTTGTTTGTCAATTTTATTGAATACTCTTTCAAGTCTTGTCATACATCAATTCCCTTTGTTGCGGTCCTATTTTTTAAATTGAGTTTTGTTGTTTTAAACTTGTTTGACCTCTTTTTAGTGGAAGCAACTTAAAAAGTGCTTTGGTGAATAATGGAGTTGAAAGTGATAGAAAGTCTATAAAATCCCTTTTAAAACAATTAGCCAAAGACTTTCAATCACTAATCACTATCACATAGACAATTGAAACATGAGTCCTAAAACATAGAAGATAAAAAAGTAAGGGATGCTCATCTTGCTATTTTAGAAGAGGAGTTGCAAATTGTTAAAGAAAAGGATGAATACATAAGAAAAAAAAAATCTTCACATGCATCTAGTTCTAGGTTGAGTGACTCATATACTGAGGAGAGTCTTATAATGAATGAATACTATCAACCTCAACCTAGGAGAACTAGAAGGAAAAACCCAAAAGAAAACTAGGGTAGATTTACCTCATTTCTATGGAAAAGAAAATGTTGAAACATATCTAGATTAGGAGATGAAGTTAGAATAACTTTTTCTTGTCACCATGTGAGTGAGGAGAGAAAAGTACCCCTAACTACCTTAAGTTTTTAAGGAAATGCTATGTATTGGTGGACTGTCCTTCAGAAAGAGAGACGCCTCCATAAGGACCCTCCCATTGAGTATTGGAATGATCTTAGGGGAGCCATATTCCCTCCTATTACAATAGGGAGTTAATGGACAGGCTCCAAAGACTCCAACAAAAGAGCATGAGTGTAGTGGAATATAGGCAGAAAATGGAGCTATACATGATGAGACTCTCTATTAGGGAGGAAGAAACCACCACCATAGCTAGGTTTCTAAGTGGTCTCAATCTTGAGATTAGAGATAAAGTGGAACTCTTGCCTATGTAGACTTGAATGACTTGGTCCAACTTTGCATAAATTTTGAGCTACAAAATTTGAGAAAAGGATCAAGTCTTCTTTGACAAGGTCGTCTTTAATCTCCTCCCAACAAAATTTCACGAAACAAAAATTGAACCCATTAGGCCCCGGGCTTTTATAACTATCACAATTCCATATTGCTTATTTTATCCCATCCTCTTCTATATTTCCAACCAACATTTCAATATTTTCTCCTGAAATAGATTTAATGTTTACTCCATCAAGCCTAACCTGCTGCCTTGGGCTTCAAATGAATTTTAAGAATTTTTCAAAGATTTTTTAAGTAAATGTTGAGTAAAAAAAATGTAAATAAGGTAGGAATTCAGTCCTTACAAGGAATGTAAAAAAAAACACAAATGTTTTAATGATGTTGATCAAAAGGATTAAAAGAAAAAAATGCTGAAAAAATATATTATCAATGCATTTTTTAGTCTCATCACCAACTAGTAATCCAATAATTTTTGCATAAGAGGTATCTGGTCTAAGAGTATTGCAGAAGAAGCTAATGTAAATATTGAAAACCACTGATAAAATAGAAAAAAAATTGAAACTTGAAAAGAAACCGATCAAGTATGATGTTGAGGTTAACAGGGCAAGAGAAAAATGCAGAATCGTGCCGAAAGAATTGAATACATGACTTAAAGAAATGGTGTGGAGTAAATGTGGCAAAAATTGGGTTAAATTAAAGGCTGTGCAAGTCAACCCTCCCAACTCCCAAGACTACTGTGGTCATAAATGGATCATGGCCTCCACAAAAAATAATTTCTACCAACCAGGTCATCGGGTGTGATGACGTGTCTAGCAAGTGACTATGTGGGGCGTGCTCAGCAAGGCACGTGGACAGGAGAAAGATGAATGGTTCAGAAGTGAGCATAGTCGCCGTTCGTGGAAGTGGCGTTGATGGAGATCAAGCCCAAGAGAACATGGAGGCCACTCATCAAGCTCAAGAAGAGGTGGAGGCACAAATGGAGGACGCCCATGGAGGTCAAAGTCCACCTCAAAGGATTACAAGAAGCATGTTCAAAGCTTTGGGAGCTAGAGGACATTTATTTTCTCTTTTTGTAGTTTCTTTAGTTGAAGGTGCTTAGAGGGAAACCTTAGAAACCTCTTTTGTTATAGCATCTTTTAGGCTTTAGTTAGGAGCTTTAGGGGGGTGTATTAGTAGATAGGTGTAGGAGTAGAATAGGGGGTGCCAAAGTGAAGGAAAGGATCACACCTTCCTTGCTTAGCAAATAGGCGCCGGTTCTAGTTTGATTTGGAGGGAATTTTGAATTATTTTAGCTTTCATTTTTCAGCACCTTAGGCTATAAATAGAGGTGCCTTCCTTGTAAATTTCAGATTTGAATTTATCTAAAGAAACTATACTCAAAATTGGAGTGAGCATTTGGAGAGCTTTTGAGCCTTCTACTCTAGTCTTATCTTGAAGGACCATGGTTTCCTCAAGTGGCGGCTTGCACACTCATCTAGGAGCATCCATACTTCTAGTGGCGTGATCATCCAACCATTCCTCCATCTTCATGAGCATTCTCTTCTCCTTCCTTTCTTCTTCTTCAATTGTTCATGTTGCCTTGTGTTTTGAGTTGTTTTAGTTTCGGTTCTTCCAATTTCCAGCACCTATATTCTGTTTTGTTTCTTAATTCTGTTCGGTACAATTGATTTAGATTTTAATTCTGTTCGGTCTTCTCTTTTTAAATTCCTTTGTTGATTCAATTTGTGAGTGGTCTTAGGAAGGATATTCAAGACATTGTTGAGTTACAAGAGTATTCATCATTGGGATCTTTAGTTCATCTTGCAATGAAGGTGGAAGCCCAACTTACTAAGAAAAACTCTTTTAAAAATGCTTCCAATGATGGATACTACTCCAAGTCTTGGAGAAACAAAACTTCTTTTTCTAAACATCCTTCCAAAGATTCTTCTTTCAAACCCAAGGAATCTAAGCCATCAACTTCTAGACCTAAGTCTCCCACTAGAACATCTAACACTAAATGCTTTAAATGTATGGGTTATGGTCATATTGCTGCAAATTGTCCTTCCAAACGAAGTATGTACATGCATGAGGGCATTGTAGTTAGTGAGCATGATTCGGATTCTCCAAAGCATTCATTGCATTCTCATACATCTAGTGAGGAAGAGAGCGAATGTCCACTTGAAGGGGACTTGTTAGTTGTGAGAAGACTTCTTGGACAAGTTTCACAACCTTTTGATGAAAGTCAAAGGGAAAATATTTTCCATACAAGATGTCTTATTCAAAACAACATTTGTTCCTTGATAGTGGATGGGGGTAGTTGTGCAAATGTGGCTAGTACAAGACTGGTAGATAAGCTTGGATTGCCTACTATCTCTCATACAAAGCCCTACAAGTTACAATGGCTTAGTGAAGTAGGAGAAATAATTGTTAATAAACAAGTCCTCATCCATTTCTCCATTGGAAAATACAAAGATGAGGTATTATGTGATGTTGTGCCCATGGAAGCCACTCATGTTCTTTTGGGAAGGCCTTGGCAATTTGATAGAAAAGTTTTACATGATGGCTTTACCAACAAATTATCTTTTGAATTCCATGGTCACAAGGTTACTTTAAAATCTCTCTCTCCAAGAGAAGTCCATGAGGACCAAGTTATCATGAAGAAAAAGAGGGAGAGTGAAAAAGATAAAAAAGATAAGAGTTCTAAGCCTACACTCCTTGTGTCTAGGCGTGACATTGAAAGGGAAATAGTGGCTCATCATCCTCTTTTTTTAGCCATCCCTAGAACTCTTAGCATAGAATCACTTGTTGATAGTCCTCATTGCTTGGAAAATTTGGTAGAGGAGTTCAAAGATGTGTTTCAAGATCCTCCAAATGGACTTCCACCTTTGAGAGGGATTGAACACCAAATTGATTTGATACCGGGCTCTTCTTTACCAAATCGTCCCGCATATAGGACCAATCCAAGTGAAACCAAGGAAATTCGCCAACAAGTTGAGGCTTTGATTGAGAAAGGGTGGGTGCAAGATAGCATGAGTCCTTGTGCTATGCCTATCATCTTAGTGCCAAAAAAGGATGGCACATGGCGAATGTGTTCGGATTGTAGGGCCATAAATAACATAACCATTAAGTATAGGCATCCCATACCTAGACTAGATGATTTGTTGGATGAATTACATGGTTCTAAAATCTTTTCAAAGATTGATCTTAAAAGCGGCTACAATCAAATCCGTATCAAACCGGGTGATGAATGGAAGACGGCTTTTAAGACCAACTTTGGTTTATATGAGTGGTTAGTTATGCCTTTTGGTTTAACTAATGCACCAAGTACCTTCATGCGCCTCATGCATCATGTTCTTAGATCTTTCATTGGTAAGTTTGTTGTGGTTTACTTTGATGACATTCTCATTTATAGCTTATCTTTGAAAGACCATAGGTTGCATGTTAGGCAAGTTTTGGAAACCCTTAGGAAGGAACATTTGTATGCTAACCTTGCTAAATGTATGTTTGCTCTTGATCATATAGAATTCCTAGGGTTTGTTGTGAGTTGTAAAGGGGTCCATGTGGACAAAACAAAGGTGGTGGCCATTCAAAATTGGCCTACACCGAAATCTTTGAATGAGGTCCGAAGTTTTCATGGGCTTGCTTCTTTCTATAGAAGATTTGTCCCAAACTTTGGTACCATTGCCGCACCACTCAATGACATAGTGAAAAAGGATGTGGTCTTTCATTGGGGAGAAGCACAACAAAATGCTTTTGATACTTTGAAAGAAAAATTGACTAATGCTCCCATCTTGGCCCTTCCTAATTTCACTAAGACATTTGAGATTGAGTGTGATGCTTCAAGCATAGGTATTGGGGCTGTTCTCCTTCAAGAGGGCCACCCCATAGCCTATTTTAGTGAGAAATTGAAGGGAAGTTATCTCAACTATTCCACCTATGATAAGGAATTATATGCACTTGTTAGGGCTTTGTTTACTTGGCAACACTATCTTTTTCCCAAAGAGTTTGTGATACATAGTGATCATGAATCTCTTAAATATTTGAAAAGCCAAAACAAACTTAACAAAAGGCATGCTAAGTGGGTGGAATTCATTGAGCAATTTTCTTATGTGATCAAACACAAGCAAGGCAAAATAAATATTGTGGCGGATGCTCTTTCTAGAAGATACACCTTGCTAAATCTTTTAACCTCTCAATATCTTGGTTTTGATCACATTAAGGAACTTTATCATGATGACCTTGATTTTTCTCTCCTCTATCAAGAGTGTCTTAAGGGAGGACACAAAGACTTTTTTATTCAAGATGACTTTCTTTTTAAGGGAAAACGTCTTTGTGTTCCCCAATGCTCTATTAGATTATCTCTTGTTAGAGAAGCTCATGAGGAGGGCTTAATGGGACATTTTGGGGTTGCTAAAACTTTGGATGTGTTGCATGAACATTTCTTTTGGCCTCATATGCATAAACATGTTCATAGTTTGTGTGATAAATGCATAGCTTGCCGCAAAGCTAAATCTAAAATGCATCCCCATGGTCTTTATACTCCTCTTCCTATCCCTTCAATGCCTTGGGTAGATATATCTATGGATTTCATCTTAGGCTTACCCAAGACATCAAAGGGAAAGGACTCCATTTTTGTGGTAGTGGATCGTTTTTCAAAGATGGCTCACTTTATTCCTTGCCACAAAGTGGATGATGCATGCCACATTGCAAACCTCTTCTTCCAAGAAGTGGTTCGCTTGCATGGGATTCCTAGGTCTATAGTGTCCGATAGAGATCCTAAGTTCTTGAGTCACTTTTGGAAGACCTTGTGGGGCAAGCTTGGAACTAAGCTTTTATTTTCTACCACTTGCCACCCACAAACTGATGGTCAAACCGAGGTGGTGAATAGAACTTTGGGACAACTATTGAGATGCTTTATTTCGGGGAATCCTAGAGTGTGGGAGAATTTACTACCCCATGTTGAGTTTGCATATAACCGAGTAGTAAATTCTACCACCTCTCATTCTCCTTTTGAGGTAGTCTATGGGTTTAATCCCCTAACACCTCTTGATCTTCTTCCTATTCCCCTTCTTGAAGATGTCTTGTGCAAAGATGGGGATGAAAAGGCTTCTTTTGTGAAAACTTTGCATAAAGACATCAAGAAGAGAATTGAGAAGAAGGTTGGCAAGTATGCTGAACTTGCCAATAAAAGGAGAAAAGCATTGTTGTTTGATGAGGGCGATTGGGTTTGGCTTCATTTGAGGAAGGATCATTTTCCTACTCAAAGGAAGTCCAAACTAATGCCTCGAGGGGATGGACCTTTCCAAGTCCTCAAGAGGATTAATGACAATGCTTATGAGTTAGATATGCCTGATACATTCTTAGGTAGTCATACTTTTAATGTCAGCGATCTAACTCCTTTTTCTGTAGGTCTCCAGAATTCGTGGTCGAATTCTCTCCAACTCGGGGAGTATGATGGAGATCAAGCCCAAGAGAACATGGAGGCCACTCATCAAGCTCAAGAAGAGGTGGAGGCACAAATGGAGGACGCCCATGGAGGTCAAAGTCCACCTCAAAGGATTACAAGAAGCATGTTCAAAGCTTTGGGAGCTAGAGGACATTTATTTTCTCTTTTTGTAGTTTCTTTAGTTGAAGGTGCTTAGAGGGAAACCTTAGAAACCTCTTTTGTTATAGCATCTTTTAGGCTTTAGTTAGGAGCTTTAGGGGGGTGTATTAGTAGATAGGTGTAGGAGTAGAATAGGGGGTGCCAAAGTGAAGGAAAGGATCACACCTTCCTTGCTTAGCAAATAGGCGCCGGTTCTAGTTTGATTTGGAGGGAATTTTGAATTGTTTTAGCTTTCATTTTTCAGCACCTTAGGCTATAAATAGAGGTGCCTTCCTTGTAAATTTCAGATTTGAATTTATCTAAAAAAACTATACTCAAAATTGGAGTGAGCATTTGGAGAGCTTTTGAGCCTTTTACTCTAGTCTTATCTTGAAGGACCATGGTTTCCTCAAGTGGCGGCTTGCACACTCATCTAGTAGCATCCATACTTCTAGTGGCGTGATCATCCAACCATTCCTCCATCTTCATGAGCATTCTCTTCTCATTCCTTTCTTCTTCTTCAATTGTTCATGTTGCCTTGTGTTTTGAGTTGTTTTAGTTTCGGTTCTTCCAATTTCCAGCACCTATATTCTGTTTTGTTTCTTAATTCTGTTCGGTACAATTGATTTAGATTTTAATTCTGTTCGGTCTTCTCTTTTTAAATTCCTTTGTTGATTCAATTTGACAATATTTGGTTCATCCAAATGAGTTTGGGATTTGGTACTTGTTATTGGTGAGTTCTTGACTTAGAACCATGATCCAACTCTAAGAAAGTGCCTCTATATTTTCCAGCTCAAGGTGATTCCTAAAAATGTCAAGAATCTTGTTCTATGTGGCTATTGGAATCACAACAGGCGTTCTACAGTGTACATAGTCGATTGTCGCCGGGTTTGTGTGTCATCGACGTGTTAGATAATGGAAGATCAGGTGATCTGACATCGCCGCAAGGAGCACATCGCCGGGTTTCCCAGTAAGCTTAGTTAAAGCTGTTGGAGGCTTAGACGAGTAAGTTCAAGCGTGTAAGTTTGGTAAGATGATTGTTACGCCATCATGGGGCATGAAGGTCGAATGAGTTGGAGGGAACAACTTGCTCATCAACGACGGGATTCCTAGAGTGGACATTCGTTGGTGGCAAGGTTTCCTCAGCTGGAACATGCATGGCGTAGCAATGAGGAAGGTGGCACTTGCGACAAGCGATATCACAAAGATGGTGTACTTTGTTGCATCCGATACTCGCCTTGTCGGGTGGTGTTCCAGAGCGTGTTACGTGCTAGATTACTCCTCGAATAGGAGACTTGGCCGCGCGGCTGGTTACTACATAGAAATAACGTTAAAGTTACCCCAACCCAGATGACGACACGTGTAGGGTTGGATGCTACCTGTTACTCCAACCCAGATGATGACACGTGTAGGGTTGGATGCAATATAGAAATGATGCTCAAGTTATCCTAACTCAGATGATGACACGTGTAGGGCTGGGTGCTACCTGCTACCCCAGCCCAGATGGTGACACGTGCAGGGTTGGATGCGAGCCACGCGTCCAAAGCGTAACTGCCTGAAGAGAGAAGAAACCTAGCTATAAAGGTAAACTTAACAGAATTTGCAGAGGTACGTGCATTACAGATCATTGTTTTAGGTTGAGTGCACTTTAATACGGTTCTACAGAGTATAGTTTTTTCTCAGTTTTTGGGTGTTCTTGTTACTAACTTGAGCGTCGGAGCGCCACCGGCCACAGAGGCACCATCTTGTGTTCTCAGGTTCTTAGAGAGACAATCTGTGGTGTGGACTTGAAGGGCACGTGGTGTCAAAGGTGGTGAGGAAGATCGTGACGAGGCACCGCTCTTACGCTAGGTCAACCGGCAGGATCATCTGGCGCCCACCGTGGGGCCGTATAAAAGGTGATTCCCAACCACAGTTCGAGTTTGTTGATGTTTTGGTGCTTTCTGTTCGACTGCTTGCTGTCGCAGTCGGTTTTCGGAGTTCTCACCGTTCGTTTGGAGTTTCTTTGAGTTGCTGAGTTTGCTGAGAAAGGATGAGGACAATGCGGTCCAGTTCAGTCGCGCCGTCAACCGAAGAGGACGCTGTGTCTATGACGCAGGTGATGGAGATGATGAGGACGTTGCAGGAGAACGTAGCTGCATCGCGTTCTGAGCAAGAAAGAATGCACGAGGCACTAGTGGCTTCACTTGCTAGGAATGAAGAGCTCAATAGGATCAACGAAGAGCTGCGTAAAGCTCTTCAGGGACAGGAGGAGCGTGCGATTGGGGACAGATCTGCACCCCCATCCCCACCGCATAGCTTTCCCATGCCGTTTTCTCAGGAGATCATGGAGACGGTGGTCCCTGCAAATACGGTAGCGGTGAAAGCATCTTTCACCGGGGTGGAGGACCCTGAGGCTCACCTCACGGCGTTTCACACTCAGATGATGCTCTCAGGAGGGTCAGACGCGGTCTACTGCAAGGTGTTCATGAGCACTCTCAGTGGAACAACGCTGGACTGGTTCGTCAGTTTACCTACTGGCCACATTACCACATTCCAGCAGTTTTCCAAGATGTTCGTTGAGCAGTACATAGTGAACAAGGCACCGCCTTTGGTGTCTTACGATCTGTTCGACGTGAGGCAGTATCAAGGGGAGTCCCTGAAGGATTTCTTGAACAGATTCGAAGCTCATATAGTCCGCTTGCCATGTAAGGATGAAGAAATGTTTGTACATGCCTTCAAAAAGGGCGTGTTTCCTGGGCCTTTTAGTGAATCGCTGATCAGGAGTCACGCCGCCACGTTCGCTGAAATCCGGCGACGTGCCGTGGCTCACATCGCCGCTGAGAGCGAAGTTTTCGAGAAAAGGGGAAACGTGGCCCCAACTAAGCCACACGCTCATACGAGGATCCAGTCGCAGAAGGTGATGGAGGCGGCGGTGGGGAAGAGGGATCAAAGGATGCGTCATCCTTATGACCCAAAGAAGAGTAAGGGGAAGGGGC
This sequence comes from Phaseolus vulgaris, assembly GCF_000499845.2. Classification (NCBI taxonomy): domain Eukaryota; kingdom Viridiplantae; phylum Streptophyta; class Magnoliopsida; order Fabales; family Fabaceae; genus Phaseolus; species Phaseolus vulgaris. The sequence goes on along the minus strand of NW_027174131.1, from coordinate 71,683 downwards.
CGGGGCGGCCCAGAGAGACTAATCGCCCGCCGAGGTACGAGTACGTGATAGGATTGGCTGACCTGATCGCCATCCCAAACATTGCTGCCAGGCTCAATGTGCCTGAGAAGACAACGGATAAGGTGGTGGGACCAAAACCCGACGAGTGGTGAGTTCCACAATAGCTTTGGCCACTCTATCAATTCGTGTCTGGCTTTGGGATACCAACTTGCCGAGTTGGTCAAGTGTGGGTTCTTGAAGGATTACTTGCTAGAGAAGCAAGCGGGGCAATCATCAGGTTCCCAACCAGCGGGCAGTGAGGGACAGCAGCACGAGGTACCCATTCACGGCGAGATCCACACCATAGCTGGTGGATTCTAGGGTGGTGGGTGTACTGCATCGCAGCGAAAGAAGTATGCAAGGTCTGTGATGTCAGTGGAGGATTTTGAGGATCACTCACCCGACGTGGACATTACATTCACCAAAGAAGACCTTAGGGATGTTGTGCCTCATGACAATGACCCTATTGTAATCTCGCTTGTTACGGCGGGAAGGATGGTCCATCGGGTGCTGGTCGATCAAGGAAGCTCGGCAGATGTGATGTTTTGGCCGACTTTCGAAAAGTTACAGTTATCCCCTGACCAGCTGAGGCCATATGGGGGCTGTTTATACGGTTTTGCCGGTGATCAGGTGGAGGTCAGGGGTACATTGAGTTAAGGACGACGTTCACAGATGGGTTGGCCTCGCGCACAGAAAAGATCAGGTACCTCGTTGTGAACGCACCGTCGGTATATAACATCCTGTTGGGAAGGCCAATAGTCAACAGGACAGGAGCTGTGCCTTCAACAAGGCACATGAAGGTCAAGTTATCACCATCCGTTCTGACCAAAAGAAGGCGAAGAAGTGTTATGAAAACAGCCTCAAGAACAAGAGATCGGTATGCCATGTAACCACAACGTCACCCCTTGGTGTGGAGCCTGAGCAGGGAAATCGGCGAGTTGTGGATACGGCGTTGGAGGTGGCCGCCGAGGGCGATGTGGCAATGGAGGATGTCGAGGCGAGGTCCGAGAGCGCCGCTCGGGTGGAGGAAGAGAAAAACTGCCCGGAGACCGCCCGGGAGTCAGGTATTGCGAGAGCGCTGATCGCCAGCGAGAAGAGGCCCCAGCCGGTCGAGGAGTGGCTTGAGAAGAGATCAACGGCAAGACGTTTAAATTGGGGAAAACCTTAGACGACAAGACACAAGACCAGATCGCCAAGGTAATAAGTAGACACCTGGATGCGTTTGCATGGTCTGCTTCAGACATGCGGGGATTGACCCCGATTTTTTGTGTCATCGTTTAGCAATGGATCCCCAGGTCAGGCCAATCCGCCAGAGAAGGAGAAAGTTCAACGAAGAAAAGAGACAGGCAATCAAGGACGAGACGCAGAAAATCCTTGCAGCAGGCCTATCAGGGAGATCCAATATCCAGAATGGCTCGCCAACGTCGTTCTGGTCAAGAAGAGCAGTGGGAAATAGCGGATGTGTGCTGACTTCACGGATCTGAATAAAGCCTGTCCAAAGGATTCTTATCCTTTGCCAAGTATAGATGCCCTGGTAGACAGTGCGTCAGGGTGTAAGTTGCTCAGCTTCTTGGATGCCTTCTCAGGATACAACCAGATTAAAATGCATCCCATGGATGAGGAAAATACCACTTTCATGATGGAAAGGTCGTGCTATTGCTACAAGGTGATGCCCTTCGGGCTGAAGAATGCAGGGGCCACGTACCAGAGGCTAATGGACAAGGTGCTCGCCCCTATGCTCGAGAGGAATGTGCAAGCATATGTTGACGACATGGTCGTAACATCTCTGGAAAAGAGCAGGCACGTCACTGATCTGGAAGAGTTGTTCGTTACAATAGCCAGGTACAAGCTGAAACTGAATCCTGAGAAGTGTATTTTCGGCGTGGAGGCAGGAAAGTTTCTGGGATTTCTCTTGTCGGAAAGGGGAATCGAGGCAAATCCCGACAAATGTGCCACCATTCTGGCGATGAGGAGTCCTGCCACGGTAAAGGAGGTGCAACAGCTCACGGGCCGGATAGCCGCCCTGTCTCGATTCGTATCCGCCAGTGGAGAGAAGGGCCACCCGTACTTCCAATGCTTGAAGAGGAATACCAGGTTTGTCTGGATGAAGGAGTGTGAAGAAGCTTTTGTGAAGCTCAAAGAGTACTTGGCGAGCCCGCCGGTTCTGTGCAAACCTCAAGTGGCAACGCCTCTCAGGTTATATTTTGCCATAACTGAGAGGGCGATAAGTGCAGTGCTCGTCCAGGATCAAGATCAAGTCCAGAAACCCATCTATTTTGTTAGCAAGGTGTTCCAGGGCCTAGAAGTAAGATATCAGGCCTTAGAGAAAGCGACGCTGGCGGTTGTGTTTTCGGCGAGGAGGCTGCGTCATTACTTCCAGAGCTTTACAGTGTTGGTGATGATTGACTTACCCATCTAGAAGGTTTTGAAGAAACCGGATGTAGCTGGGAGGATGGTAAAATGGGCGGTGGAGTTGTCGGAACTCGACATCAAGTATGAGCCCCGAGGACCGATCAAGGGGCAAATCTTCGCCGACTTTGTGGTCGAACTATCCTCTGAAACAGTGCAGAGCGCCGGGGATGATTTTCGTTGGGTGCTCTCGGTGGATGGGTCGTCTAACCAGCTGGGTAGCGGGGCTAGAGTTATTTTGGAAGGACCAAACGGCGTGTTGATAGAGCAATCTCTGAGGTTTGCCTTTAAAGCCAGCAATAATCAAGCGGAGTATGAGGCTTTGATCGCTGGTATTTTGTTGGCAAAGGAGATGGGAGCAAAGGTGCTGATGGCCAAGAGTGATTCGTTGTTGGTCACTGGGCAAGTAACCGGCGAGTTTCAGACCAAAGATCCGCAGATGGCGGCTTACCTGGAGTATGTGCAAGAGTTAAAGAGGTCCTTCGTTTTGTTTGAAGTGGTGCACGTGCCAAGAGAGCAGAATGCCCGAGCTGACTTGCTAGCCAAGCTCGCTAGTTCGGGCAAGGGGGGGCAGGCAGAGGACCGTTATACAAGAAACTTTGAAGACACCTCGAGCGTTTGTGGCAGATCACCAGGTTCTTCAAGTGTGCAAGTCAATGGAAAGGTCGGCGAGGAGTCACAGATCCTTGACTCAGGAGACTTTGAGGACGCCGAGAGTTAGGGCACATCCAGCGGGAGTGACGAAGATGACGCAAGTCTGTGCCATCCATGAGCCAGATACATGGATAACGCTGTACCAGCGCTACATGGCGGATGGCGTGCTCCCAATGGACTCTACGGAGGCCAGAAAGATAAAGAAGAACTCCAGTAGGTTCACCCTCATCGATGGCGAGTTGTATAGGTTCGGGTTCACACATCCTCTTTTAGTATGCGTATATGGAGAGAAGTGCACGAGAATTATGGCTAAGCTCCATGAGGGGATTTGTGGGAGTCACATCGGGGGTCGAGCTTTGGCAACAAGAACCCTCTGCGCAGGTTATTACTGGCCTACAATGAGGGAAGATTGCAAGAAGTACGCCCAGTGTTGCAAGCAATGCCAGCAGCACGCCGATTGGCACAAGGCGCCTCCAGAAGAGCTGAAGTCAATTTACAGCCCCTGGCCATTCCATACGTGGGGAATCGATATTCTGGGACCTTTTCCTTTGGCGATCAGGCAGATGAAGTATTTGGTTGTGGCGATCGAATACTTCACGAAGTGGATTGAAGTAGAACCAGTAGCCCAGATCACCGAACACAAGATTCAAAGTTTTGTGTGGAAGAATATTGTGTGCCGATTTGGTGTGCCCAAGCGTCTGGTATCAGATAATAGAACTCAGTTTGCAAGTCACCTATTGAAGAAGCTGTGTGGGGATGTTGGGATACAACAGGTGTTTGCTTCTGTGGAGCACCCACAAACGAACGGGCAAGTGGAGTGAGCCAACCGGGTCTTGTTGAGAGGGCTGAAGAGGAGGTTGGAGAAGGCCAAAGGGTCTTGGGCTGAAGAGGTTCCCCGTATAGTATGGGCGTACCATACCACTGAGCAATCGGGAACCCACGAAACCCCGTTTAGTTTGGTGTATGGGTGTGATGCGATGATTCCAGTTGAAACCCAGGAAAGCTCGCCGAGATTCCAAAACTTTGTGGCGGAAGACTCGAACGAAGAAAGGAGAATGAACTTGGATTTGCTAGATGAGGTCAGGGAGGAAGCACGGGTGAAGGCCGAGGCAGTAAAGAGAAGAGTTGAACGCAAGTACAACTCCAGAATAAGGCCGAGGTAATTCAGAGATGGTGACCTGGTGATGAGGAAGGCCCACCAATATGAGATGGAGAGCAAATTGTCACCCAAGTGGACATGACCGTTTAGAATAACCGAAGCGCTCGGGAACGGCGCCTACCGCTTGGAGACGCTAGATGGAGGGGCGATTCCTCGCACTTGGAACGCCACCCATCTCAAGTTTTATTACAGTTAAGGCATTGTAAGTAGTAATTAACTTGAACAGTTTAAGATGTTTAAGTTAAAACAGTTTTTCAAGGGGGCACTCTTTTTTCCCTAAGGAGGGTTTTTAATGAGGCCACTCAATAAAGAAGGTTTCGGAGTTTATCAAAGTTTCCAAGTTATTAAGTTTGCACGCTTACCGTTTTTTAAGTTTTCGGAAAGAGACTTTGTCGCGCTTGTGTAATTTAAAGCTACGGCGAATTCAGATCGCATGCATTCAGTGCAAAGTTTTAAAGCATAAAGTTTTAAACCCTCATCGCCAACTGGCGATCGGAGGTATAAGCTAAAGTTTTTTAAAGTCCTTATAGCACCTAGCGATCGGAGGCACAAGTATAAAGTTCTTTAAATTCTCGTCGCCATCCGGCGAGAAGAGATTAAAAAGACCTCCTCGCCTTGAGCGAGCGCAGGCGGGAAAAGATTAAAAAGACCTCCTCGCCTTGAGCGAGCACAGGCGAGAAGAGATTAAAAAGACCTCCTTGCCTTGAGCGAGCGTAGACGAGAAGAGATTAAAAAGTCCTCCTCGCCCTGAGCGAGTACATGCAAGAGCAGATCACAAGACCTCTTTGCGTAAGCAAATCGAGGCAAGTTTGAAAGTCCTCAGTGCATCCAGGGGAGGAGGAGATGTAACCCCTGAGCAAGTGGAGGCATCAGTAAAAGCCCTTATCACCCTCGAGTGAGTTCAGGCAAGATAAAGCTGAAAAGTCAAGGGTGTTAATGATCTTAAGTATGGGAAAGGAAGGTTGACAAGAACGCCTTTTCCCTTGAGTGAAACATCAATATTGACCTAGTAAGACCAGTTAAAAAAGAAGTTAAAGGTTGGCTGGGGAAGGGTCGCAGAGGACACCTCACCACCTAAATCATTGTTCTAAAACTCAGGGAGGTAGAGAAGGATCCGAAAGGCGGTTCTACCCTCAGATGAGGGAACAATGATTTAAGCTATCTCAGGTTAAAGACTCGGGGAAGGCAGAGGGAGATCCGAAAGGCAGCTCTCCTTCCAAACGAGCAAAGATGAAGTCATGAGGTGGCCCCGCAAGGGACGTTTTCAGTTAAAAGGAAAATGGCATCGCCGAAAGCCTATGGCTTCGAGATTGAAATAGAAAGAGGATTAAACAGCGAGAACCAGATCAACGAAGTTTGGGGCGATAACGTAGAAATACGCTTGTCCCTTGGCAGATTAGGCGAGCAAGATTTCAGATACTAAGATCGACCTACGCCCCTACTGCCCAGTAAGTAATTTCGCGTTAAACGTTATTGCTATAGACTAATAGTTTGTTTATGTACCGTTTCGTATCCGGGCGTTGACTAAGTCAAGGTCAAAGTCAACACCAGGGGTCAAAGTCAACACAAGGCGTTGCCTAGGTGAAGAGACGCCAAGTGCCAGCGTCGTCAAGAAGAGGCGTCGTCAAGGCAGGGCGTCGCCTAGGTGAAGGCGTCGCCCAACCAGGGTGTCGCCAGATCAAACAGTACTAAAGCAAGGCAATCACAGTGTGGTTCCCCGATACCCATGGGTAGGAAAGACCATGGAGGGAGCGACGCCGTGGGAAGGCCTCAGGTCCCGATAACCCGAGGCAGTGATAAAGAGAAGGAAAAGGTGGCTTCAAGGCCATAGTGATAGCACCAGTGTAGGGCAGTCTGACTCGTGAAGTACCCCTGTCGCTCCAGAGACGCCTTTGGGACAGATACGACCCAAGAGGAAGGTCACGCCCAGGGTAGCCAGGTGCAGGGTACGAGAGGAAGGCAGATACGCTCTCAAAGTAAGTGACTAGATGATTGGGGGCATGAGTTGGCACCCAAAAAGTCACCCCTAGCGCAGTAGCACTCCCAAGCAGGAGGACTCACACGTAGAAACGTCCCCAGATGGGCAGAAACGCCCCCAGATGGGGTCACGGCGTCGTGAGGCCCTCCACGTGTACGACAACCATGTCAGAATAGAAATACCCTTTAGTCAGGTGCCAGGTAATTAAAGTCATTCAATACAGTTTCCGTTTCGAGCATTCAGGTACTATAATGGCTCCCATGCGTTTCACGTCTTAAATGCGCTACGTTTTCTAATTAGATACGCTGATTGAGTGCGTTACATTTGTAATTAAAGGCGCTGTAAATGCTTGGGTAGTTTAAATAGCGCTGAGAATGTTGGGAACGGGGTTCGAACTTTTTGGCAAATTGACCAGAACTCTCTAGTTGCTTGCTCGTGCTTTGAGGTTACGTACAAGGGACTGGGGAAAGATCTTTGCCTGAGGGAGAGAACACACACACGATACACAGTTCTTTTCCACCTTCAGAGTGCCATACGCGGTGCTCAGAGATGGAGGTGCACAGTTTTGGTGTTTCTTGCTGGCTAACTTGAGCGTCGGAGTGCAAACGGCCGCTAGGGCGCCTCTTTGTCCTCTTTTTTGCAGGAATCCACAGGTAACCTGTGGGAAGGAGACCCTAGCTGACGGTTGAGGTCGCGCACGAAGACGTCCCAGTCAACCGGACGGAACATTTGGCGCCCACCGTGGGGCCGATATAAAACATCAGTCCCATCACATGTTCGAGAAAATCTACCAGGTTACAGTAACGTTGGAGGAGGTTAAAGTGACAATGGCCCCCACCAGACGAAGTACAGCAAGCACAGCCCCAGCAGAACTATCCATGCAACAGGTCCTGGAGATAATGGGGGGGCTGCAGCAGGATATGGCGGAGTCGAAACTGGAACAGGAACGCATGCAGGCAGATCTCGATGCCTCGCATGAGCGGAATGAAGAGCTCCACCGTGTAAATGAGGAGTTGCGCCAGGGCCTGAGAAATGATCGGAGGCGGCATGGACACGACGAGATGGAGAACCATTCCCCACCCTTCTCGCAGGAGATTCTAGATGCAGTGATCCCGAACACGTTCGCGGGACCCAAGGTGATCTTCACCGGGATGGAGGACACGGAGACGCACCTTGCTGCCTTTCACACACAGATGGTCCTAGTAGGCGGTTCTGACGCTGCCAAGTGCAAGCTCTTTATGAGCACCCTCACTGGGATGGCTATGGACTGGTTCATCAGCCTCCCGGACGGTCATATCACATCTTTCCGCCAATTGTCACGATTGTTCAGGGAACAATACTTAGCAAACAAGGCCCCGCCGCCGGTCTCTTACGATCTGTTTGATGTGAAGCAGTATCAAGGGGAGACCCTGAAGGAGTAAATCAATCGCTTCGGAGCCCAGGTCGTGAAGGTTGGTACGACAGAGGAGCCTATGATCGTGTACGCGTTCGTGAAAGGCGTATGCCCCGGTCCTTTTGGAGAATCCATCATTCGCAACCGCCCTAGGACTTTCGCTGAGCTACAACGTAGGGCGGTAGAACATATTGCTTCTGAAGGGGAGGTGTGTGTGAAGCGCACCAGCGTCGTACCCTCACGCCCGAGGGGACCGGCGCGAGCTCAACCGGTCAGGGTCAATGAGACCACGACGGGAAGAAAGAAACCAGAGGCGAGACGCCCCAATGAGGCCAGAAAGCCCCAGCCCCGGGGTCCAGCAGGAGGCGATCGCCCGGCCAGAGAAAGAGCGAGACCGGCGAGGTACAATTTTGTGGTAGAGCTGAAGGACCTGATCGTCGTGCCTAATATAGCCGAGAGGCTGAGGTGACCGGCGAAGACTGACAAGGTGTTAGGGCCTCGCAAAGACTCTTGGTGCGAGTTCCACGAGGCTTTCGGGCACCACATTGATAACTGCCTGTCGTTGGGTTACCAGCTAGATGAGCTGGTGAGAACTGGGTTTTTGAAGGATTATGTCGCAGAGCCCGCAACGACCGCCACCTTGCCGCCGCCGGCGGAAGAACCAGCACACGAGATGCCTGTGCTCGACGAGGTCCACACCATTGCTGGAGGTTTTTCCGGCGGGGGACCCACCGCCTCCCAGCGGAAGAAATACGCGAGGGGGGTCAATTCAATCAAAGAGAGACTCTCGGGGGAGCCATGGGAGTTAGATCTCGTGTTCACGAGAGGAGACCTCCGAGATGTGGTACCCCACAACAACGACCCCGTTGTCATCTCAGTCGTCACAGCCAGAAGGAAGGTGCACAGAGTGCTTGTCGACCAGGGAAGTTCGGCGGACGTCATGTTCTTGTCGACCTTTAATAAGTTACGGTTTTCCCCCGACCTGTTGAGGCCCTACACGGGGTGCCTGTATGGGTTTGGGGATAACCAGGTGGAAGTCCGGGGTTACCTGGAGTTGAGGACTACGTTCACGGACGGAGAGGCCTCCTGTACCGAAAGCATCCGGTACCTGGTCGTGAACGCCAACTCCACCTACAATATTTTGCCGGGCAGGCCGGCGTTAAACCGTTTGAACGCGGTGTCCTCCACACGCCACATGAAGATGAAGCTGCCGGATCTCAGTGGCAAGGTGATAGTCATCAGGTCAGACTAGGAGGAGGCAAGGAAATGCTATGAGAACAGCCTGAAAACGAAGAGAGGCGTGTTCATGGTATATGAACGTCCGCCGAGCGCGGACACGACGATGATTGAGGCGACGCCCGCTGGGTCGACGCCTAATGAGGCCATACCGGCGAGGGCGAGGCCCGAAGCAGATGCGCCTATGGAGGAAGGCCCTGACGACGCGGCGTCCGTGGAAGAGGTGGCGCCCGTTGAGGATGATAGCAGGGAACAGCCAGCGGCTAACGCCGTAGAAAGGGAGATTGGCGGCAAGACATTCAAGTTAGGAAGTTTGCTGAGCCCAGAAGAACAGGAAGGGATGGCAGAAGTGATTTCGCGCCACCTGGATGCCTTCGCATGGTCCGCCTCAGATATGCCCGACATCGACCCCGATTTCCTGTGTCACCACCTCAGCATGGACGCCACGGTCCGCCCCGTGCGCCAGAGAAGGAGAAAGTTCAATGAGGAACGACAGCAGGTGGTGAAAGATGAAACGCAGAAGCTGTTGAGTGCTGGCCACATCCGGGAGATTCAATACCCTGAGTGGCTGGCCAATGTCGTCTTGGTGAAAAAGGCGAATGGAAAGTGGAGGATGTGTGTTGACTTCACAGACTTGAATAAGGCGTGCCCAAAGGACTCGTACCCGTTGCCCAACATCGACACCTTGGTAGATAGTGCGTCCGGCAGCAAGGTGCCATACGCGGTGCTCAGAGACGGAGGTGCACAGTTTTGGTGTTTCTTGCTGGCTGACTTGAGCGTCGGAGTGCAAACGGCCGCTAGGGCGCCTCTTTGTCCTCTTTTTTGCAGGAATCCACAGGTAACCAGTGGGAAGGAGACCCTAGCTGACGGTTGAGGTCGCGCACGAAGACGCCCCAGTCAACCGGACGGAACAGTTTAAGTTAAGGTGATCTCCAGAGAATTAAGTACCAATTTGTGCGAAGTACATTGGGTTGAGTAAAAACCAGCCAGTTATACCAGGTGATTGCACAACAGATAAAATTAGAAGCCATACATATACACATGTATATCAAACAGTTTGAGCAAAATGAAAGTTATTACATATAAATCAAAGTTAAAATACAAGAGTTTCAGTGGCGGTAAAGTTGAACTGGCAGATGGGAGCAGCAATTAAGTTGGAGGCATGATCTTGCCATCCACCACCTCGTTGTACATCGAAAACTCGGAGAGGTCAAGATCGGGGAATTTGCAAGCGAACTGCTCCAAAGGAGCCCCAAAGCCGGAGGTGAGAACTTGGGCAGCTTCAAGCTGAAGCTCGTCGATCTTTGTCTTGAACACACTGTTCTCTTCACGAACCTGGGAAATCTCAAGCTCAAGCTCGTCGGCCTTCTTCTTGAACCCGCTGCTCTCCTCGCGAACTTGGGCAAGCTCGATAGTAGTTTCGCTCAGCTCTTTGAGGGCCTTGTCCCGATCTTTTTCAACTTTCCCCAGAAGGGTTTCCTTCTCGATCGACCTCTTCTCCAGCTTGGCCATCTTTTCCCCGTCAGTTTTTCGGGCCTCCTTCAGCTCTGCAATTTTCTCCCTCATAGGGACGAGCTTGCTCTCTAACTCGACGACATCCTGAAGTTTGTCGTGCAATTTCCGACGCAGTTCAGTCTTGTCCTTGCGCAAACTTCGGAGCTCTTCGTTGAGAGCGTTTTCCACCCGCGAGAACTCGAGCCCTTGCATCATCATGTTGCATTTGACTTTCTCAGTTTCGGCCCTTGCGGTGCTCGCCACCTCCTGACGGATGCGGTTATCGAGCTCGAACTTGTCCAAGGAGTCTTTTAGCCCTTCACCGATGATTTGAGGAAGACACTCGTCGACCATGGCGTTCAGGCGCGCAGTGAAAGACTTCAAGGCCTCCTGAAGAGGAGCTGGAAGGGTTGGAGTTGAGGGAGGAGGTGAAGGTTGATTCTCACCACCACCCTCGCAAGGTTGGATGGCGAGGGGAGCCTCGAGGTGTGGTGGTGAGGTGGGAAGTTCCGCTGCAGCTTGAGAGGAAGCTTGCGTATCAGCAAGTTGTTCAGGTACAGCTTCAGCAACTAAGGCGTTTGAAGCAAGAACATCCCCAGCGGACTCGAATGGCGTGAAGGCGCTGGGGGGGGGGGTTCTCGACGTAATCTAGGGTGGCGCCTTCAACTGCTGGTGGTTCGATTACAGCTCTCCTCTTCCTCTTGAAGACTAGCTTATCCTTGGTGCTTTTGTCTGCCTCTTCGTCTGACACCACCCTGGGGGCTTTCCTCTTAGCCTTTTTTAGTGGTAGTTTCTTCCACTCGGGGGTAGGAAGAGCAGCGGCAGTGGATGGGCCAACTGGCGGAGGTTTGCCTTGGGCGGCGGCGATTTTTGCAACAGAGTTTGGAATGGTTTGGGAGCCCGCCGCCAGATTGTGAAGTTTGGCTATGGAGCGCAGCTCAGCCATCCTTCCTTTTCCCAACATCATATCTGCACAAAGAAGCCAACGATCACAAACCAGTCCAATTCAAGCAGTTGATGATGCACAAGGAAATAAGCAATATGAGTCAATGCATGGACTAGCTAGTTGAGACTACGCGCGAAGCAGAACTACAACATCAATGTAAAAGGCAAGGTGATGCGAATTCAAGGAAAGGGAACTCGGGGAGGAGGGAAGGACAAACCTATATGAACGTCCAGTTGGCCTTCGTGAAATTCATAGGCGATGATGGAGGAGGTGGCCAACGTTACGTTGGAGGAGGCAACTCCTTTCTAGAAGTTGCATAGGTCTTTCTCGAGCTCCCCCATCTTTTCTGGCCCTCTAGCCCTCCTGAAGCTAGTCTATTTCTTTCCCTTGTCCACCCAATACAAGGGAAATCCGTCGAGGAGAGTGGGGTCTTGGTCATTGCAACAGACGCGACGAACTTCCCCTTCCATTCTTTATAGGATTGCTGAAAGATGGAGAGGATGGACCTCCTCGCAACCCCATTGAGGCTGAACCATAGACGATCACCTGGGTTCTTGGCCTCAAACAAATAAAGGAACACGTCCACCGAAGCTGGATGTCCCAAGTGTGCACAGATGATTTGGTATGCCCTGACGAACGCCCATCTGTTGGGATGAAGCTGGGCGGGGGCTATGTCAAGCTCGGTCAAAAGCTCCCTCTCGAAGCGAGTGAAGGGGAAGCGGAGCTTGACTTTCTTGAACATCGTGGCGTAGACAAATGGGTTCTCCGGGAGGACAAGGACGAACAGACACTTTGTCGTCGTGTTCTTTGCTGAAAGAAAGGTGAGCTTGATCACCTTTCTTGAGGCTGAGGATGTCGAGGTCGGTGTTAATAGAGGAGGTCTCACCCAGCAAAGATGAAGAGAACCAGGGATACAGTTGTTTATAGTTTGGGAGGGGTCTCACAACCGTGCTGGTGTGAGGTGGGTTTGGTTGCAGTTGGTTGGGTCGTGAAGCTGCAGGTCTCACGGCCTGGCTCGAAGGGACATTAGGATCCCTTGGTGGATTGCGAAAGGAAGAGGGGTTGGCCCTACGAGTTTTCGTCGGAGGGTTTTGAGGAGATGGAGGAGGGTTTGGAGTGACTTTGGAGCGAGCCATCAAAAGAGCTGCAAAGAAAATGAAAATGGAAGAGATGAGAGTTTGAAAACAGAGGGAGCCAACAGAAAAGGAGAAGACAGAGAGGACAAGGGGGGCTCGCAGAGAATAGACTAGAAAACCTAAACGTAGGAAAAAGCGAAGCAAAGAACGAAAACAGCCCACAACGTATGCTCCAGACAGTTAATGGATGATGCAAACCGATCAAAATGCAGCAAATATCAGTGGGAGTGATAAAAAAGTTACCTTTTGATGATTAGAAGAGCGTTCAGTAAGATGGTGATCGAAGGAGACGAAGCGTTCGCTGAAGCGTTTCGGGAGTTTGGAGTGAGGAAGAAGATAATGAAACAGTAAAGTGGCGCGAAGTTTTTAAGAGTTTGGAACGTTGCGAGAAGCGCAAATGGCAATGAATAACAGTCGTTGATAAGTCCACGTGTCGTTTGATTGAAGGGGTTGGTGAAATGTCGAATCAGTAAACAGTGTGAGCGCCAACGCGCAAGGCCACGTAGGTCGCTGGAAATTCAACTCCTTAGTCTTTTCGCTGGACAAGTCGCAGCTCAAGACTGGGGGCTTGTGTACCGACCAGGTCATCGGGTGTGATAACGTGTCTAGCAAGTGACTATGTGGGGCGTGCTCAACAGGGCACGTGGACAGGAGAAAGATGAATGGTTCAGAAGTGAGCATAGTCGCTGTTCGTGGAAGTGGCGTTCTGCAGTGTACATAGTCGATTGTCGCCGGGTTTGTGTGTCATCAACGTGTTAGATAATGGCAGATCAGGTGATCTGACCTCGCCGCAAGGAGCACATCGCCGAGTTTCCCAGTAAGCCTAGTTAAAGCTGTTGGAGGCTTAGACGAGTAAGTTCAAGCTTGTAAGTTTGGTAAGATGATTGTTACTCCAGCATGGGGCGTGAAGGTCGAATGAGTTGGAGGGAACAACTTGCTCATCAACGACGGGATTCCCAAAGTGGACATTCGTTGGTGGCAAGGTTTCCTCAGCTGGAACATGCATGGCGTAGCAATGAGGAAGGTGGCACTTGCGACAAGCGATATCACAAAGATGGTGTACTTTGTTGCATCCGATACTCGCCTTGTCGGGTGGTGTTCCAGAGCGTGTTACGTGCTAGATTACTCCTCGAATAGGAGACTTGGCCGCGCGGCTGGTTACTAAGAAATAACGTTCAAGTTACCCCAACCCAGATGACGACACGTGTAGGGTTGGATGCTACCTGTTACTCCAACCCAGATGATGACACGTGTAGGGTTGGATGCAATATAGAAATGACGCTCGAGTTATCCTAACTCAGATGATGACACGTGTAGGGCTGGGTGCTACCTGCTACCCCAACCCAGATGGTGACACGTGCAGGGTTGGATGCGAGCCACGCGTCCAAAGCGTAACTGCCTGAAGAGAGAAAAAACCTAGCTATAAAGGTAAACTTAACAGAATTTGCAGAGGTACGTTCATTACAGCTCATTGTTTTAGGTTGAGTGCACTTTAATACGGTTCTACAGAGTATAGTTTTCTCTCAGTTTTTGGTGTTCTTGTTACTGACTTGAGCGTCGGAGCGCCACCGGCCGCAGAGGCGCCATCTTGTGTTTTCAGGTTCTCAGAGAGACAATCTGTGGTGTGGACTTGAAGGGCACGTGGTGTCAAAGGTGGTGAGGAAGATCGTGACGAGGCATCGCTCTTACGCTAGGTCAACCGGCAAGATCATAATTGATACAAACCCCAATATCATGATGATGATCACTGTTATATATATATATGTATATATATATATTTATATATTTATTTATTTCAAAGTTTTTCTAAATGAAGTAAGAAAAAATATATTTCTTTTCGTAAGTTTAAATAATTAGAATTTATAATTATCCAAGATTGTATAATAACTCACTGAACAAAGAAGCATCTATAGATGACATGGCTAGATGAACAATGATAATTGATTCCCAAATTTGTCCCACAAGATTTGCAATAAAAATTTTATTCACCACTTCCAAGCCTGAATCGAAGGTTTGTTTGTGTGTGAAACTGTTTGATTATTTTCCTATGTCAATACTCATCCGTTGGACCTGAAATTTGTCGCGTTTTGTCTTAAATTCAGTCGAGATTCTTATATGAAACGAGCACAGTGAGTGAAATGCGAAAGAATAAGAAAGTAAGAAGGAAAATTGGTTGCCCTAGTAATGAGGGGCATTAAGAAAGTTAAACGTGAAAAAATTAACTGGATTTTTGAGAAATTATCACCTGTGTTGGCCCTGTATAGGTTCGATGAGGACCCTTCTTTTGTTTTTGGTTTGTGGCTAACGTGAGTCAATGTGGAGACGCAATCGTATGTTAATGATTGGTTTGGTACCAAAACAAACAATCGGTTGTTTCCACGAATCAATCAGTTGTTTTGGTTTTGACAGCAAGTTAACCATAAAAACAGTTTTCAACCTTTTCTAAAAACACCTAAGTATAAAACAATCAGTTGTTTCGACAAAACAACAGGTTGTTTTTCACTTAGCTTGAAAAAAACTTATCTTTTAAAAGGATTGAGAGTGCTTAAGATGTCTGCAACTCACAACCCTGCAGTAGAGACATCAAATGCTTTAAGTGTTGATGCGGACATCCAAGCCCAAGGGCCACGCACAACAAGATTGGAATATTAAAATAAAATAATATTAATATTTTATTTGGATTATTTTATTTGGAGTTAGGATTTGAAATCAGGACCAAGTACAGAGTATCAACCTAACCACTGGGACAAATGATCATTCATGAAATATAAGGATTGTAGTATCGTCTTATTTTCTTACAAACAAGAAAAGACCTTTGTAATTTATACGTTGTTGAAACTCGGAATAGGGACGAATATTTTCACAATTTTAGAGAGTGTTTCTCTGCTAGGGTTTTTCTTTGCTTCTTGCGATCTTATAAAAAATCCACCAATTCTTGTGGCGATCATCCTTAGGCTTATCAAACTTTGTTTGTGGCGTCTTCCTTTATCTAGGTTTTTATTGTTACTGTTTTGAATTTATTCCGTTTTGTAACCCTAAATTCCCAATTTTATTGTCATTTCTATTTGGATTCATATTAGTTGGTATTCAGAGCAAAGGTTTGAGTCATAATATAACTGTGCATCCTGTATTTTTTTCTCCTCATTACTGTTCACGTTACTGTTCACGGGTACTGTTCACGTTACTGTTCACGGGGTACTGTTCACATTAATGTTCACGGGTACTGTCCACGACACTGTTCACGGTAATGTTCATTTTTTATTTTATTTTTAAAAAAAGCAGAAACAGAAAAAAAGAAGAAGAAATAGAAAAAAAAGAAAAGAAAAGAAAAAAAAGGAAGAAGAAGAGGAAAACAGAAATAAATAAAAAAAGAACAAGAGGAAAATAGAAAAAAAAATAGTTCTTATTCAGTTCATACTTGGTGTTTTTTAAAAGTTCTAAAAGTGTTCTGTCTATATATTTTATTTTCTCTATATATTGTTTTGCTTGCTGTTTTTTAATTGCCTTGTTTGTTTGTTGATAGTGAAATTGTTCATCACTATTTTGTTCTTTACTATTATTTTTTAATTGATTCTGATTGCTACTTTTGGAAGTGATTCTGGATTATTGATTGTTTGATTCTTGTAAGAACCTTAAGTAGAGAAAAAGTGATAAAAGGCAACGTGATCATTAGAAAAAAAAGCCTTATTGTGTGAAACACGAGTGTTGAGTGTAAACACGTGAGAAAGTGGTGTGAGGCCCAAACTTATTGTTATTTGTAATCTGTTTACTTGAGCATGGTTGGGGAATCGTCAGATAATGGACTTTCTCAACTACAGATGCAAGCCTTAACACAACACTTGGAAAGGATAATGAAACAACAAAGTGATGGACTCCATGGGAGGTTGGATCAAATGGAGCAAGCACAGCAAGTAAATCCAGAAAATAGAGGGGGAGATAGGAGGAGGAGAAGAGAAAATGATGGAGAACAAAGAACTCTGAGAATTGATGGAATAAAATTAAATATTCCCACATTCAATGGGAAAAGTGATCCTGATGCTTACTTGGAGTGGGAAATTAAAGTAGAGCATGTGTTTGCTTGCAATGAGTACAATGAGGAGCAGAAAATGAAGTTGGCAGCAACTGAATTTTCAGCTTATGCTTTAACTTGGTGGAATAAATACCAAAGGGACAGAACTAGATATAAAGAACCCATGGTAGAATCTTGGACATAAATGAAAAGGATTATGACGAAGAGATATATTCCAGCAAGCTACAATAGGGATTTGCAACTCAAACTCCAAAGAATGACTCAAGGAAATAAAAGTGTGGAAGAGTATTTTAAAGGGATGGAGGTAACCATGATTAGAGCTGGAATGAATGAAGAAAACGAAGCAATCATGGCTAGGTTTTTGAATGGACTGAACTACGATATTAGGGATGTTGTGGAGCTGCAAGAGTATGTTGACATTGAGGACTTGTTCCACAAGGTTAACCAAGTAGAACAACAACTCAAGAGGAAAGGAATCATGAGGAGGAGTTCAAACAATAATAATAATTCCAACTGGAAGGATAAGGTGATGAAGGATAAAGGAGTTCCCTCAAGTTCAGCCATGTCTTCAAGTGGGAGGTCATCTAATAGATATAATAATTCACCACCTAAAAGGAAGACAAGTGATGTAAAATGTTTCAAATGCTTGGGAAGGGGACCCTATGCTGCGGAATGTCCAACAAAAAAAACTATGTACATGTTATCAAATGGACAAATAGACAGTGAACCTTCAAGTGAATAAGAGAAAGAGGATGTAGAGGTGGAGTTGGATGCATTGGAGGGTGATTTGTTGATGATTCAAAGGCTTTTAGGAAGCAAAATGCAAGCTTTGGACCAAACCCAAAGGGAAAATATTTTTCATACTAGATGTTCCATTCAAGGGAAAATATGTTCACTCATAGTTGATGGAGGAAGTTGCACCAATGTAGCTAGCTCAAGACTAGTTAACAAATTGAATTTGGAGACAAAACCGCACCCAAGGCCATACAAGGTTCAATGGCTTAGTGAAGATGGAGAGATGACAGTGAGTAAGCAAGTGGAGGTGAACCTATCCATAGGACAATATAACGACAATGTCTTGTGTGATGTGGTTCCAATGGAGGCAACTCACATTTTGTTAGGGAGGCTGTGGTAGTTTGACACCAAGGCTATTCATGATGGTTTCACCAATAAAATCTCTTTCATGCAGAATAATAAGAAGATCATTCTCAAACCTTTATCTCCTAGAGAGGTGTGTGAGGATAAAATCAAATTGAGAGAAAAGAGAGTCCAAGAGAAAAGAGAGATGAGTGAAACACCTAAACAGAGCAAGAGTGAAACACTTAAAAGGAGAGAAACACATGAGAGAAAAATGAGTGGATTACTGAAAGTGAAGGAAGTGAAGAAGTTGCTACTTTCTAGCAAACTTCTTTATTTACCTTATTGCAAAAACAGCACTTTGGTTGCTGACCATTCTAACCAAATTAATTTGCTTCCTAGTGTTGATTCTGTTTTGCAGGAAATCCAAACTCAAGTTGAAGAATTGATGAACAAAGGATGGGTACAAGAGACCATGAGCCCGTGTGTTGTTCCAGTAATTTTGGTGCCGAAAAATGATGGTTATTGGAGGATGTGCACAGATTGCAGAGCGCTTAATAACATTACCATTAAGTATAAACACCATATTCCCATGTTAGATGATTTAATGGATGAATTGTATGGTGGTTGTTTATTTTCAAAAATTGACTTAAAGAAGTGGTTACCATCAAATTAGGATTAGGAATGAGAATGAATGAAAAATTGTCTTTACAACAAAATATGGATTGTATGACTGGCGTGTGTTGCTATTTGGGCTAACAAATGCCTCAAGCACTTTTATGAGATTAATGAACTATGTTTTGAGAGAATTTTTGGGGCAAATTTGTTGTGGTGTATTTTGATGACATCTTGAACTATAACACTAGTTTGGAATTACATGAGGAACATTTGTGCGTTGTTTTAAATGTTCTTAGAACAGAAAAGTTGTATGCTAATCTTGAGAAATGCACATTTTGTACTGAACAAACTGCATTCTTGTGTTTTGTGGTAAGTGCCGAAGGAGTTCATGTAGATGATGAAAAGGTGACGGCTATCCAAGAATTATGTTTACATCATGTTGAGGTTGCTTACAATATGGTTGTTGACAACACATCTGATCCTGCCTGTTGACCAGAACGCTGGAAACTGCCTCGTCAAAGGATCGACGTGTGCACCGCTTCGAACCTCCGTTCCTCTTCGAGATCCACCTCAAGAACCTGCAAAGAAACAGAGCGGCGCCGCTGCGGCCGATCGCACTCCAACGCCCAAGTCAGTGACAGTATCACCAAATACTAAGAGAACAAGAACCGTGCAAATCCTCTCTCACAGTCAGCTCTAACTCGCAAGCGTAAAGAGTATAAACTGAACGTGCGTACCTCAGAAAGTTTGTTAAGAACTCTTATATACCTGGTAGCTTTCTCTCTCCTGGCAGTTACAGACTTGGACACGTGGCTCGCATCCAACTGTACACGTGCCATCATCTGGAGGCTCCCTGACTTGGCGCTGCTTCTACTCTCATTTTGGCTAAGTTACTTATGCATGGTACTGCCCAGTGCATAGCTAACTTGGGAGTGCGATCTCTACTGGAACTGGCGAGTTAGGGGCCTTCATACACCTTCCTGTGGTCTCGCCGGCCGCCTTCATAATCTGCTTCTCCTTCATCTTCGGCGATGTGCTTGCTCTGGCGATCTCCAATGACTAGGTCGCCTGAATCTACATCTGGCGACTTCATCTTTAACCTGGCGATCGCCGATTCTGGTAAGCTGGAAATCGGAACACGCCAATATAACAACTGGCGACTACACGAGCCCCCCGACTTCCTTCCCTTCTACCAACCTGGCGCCTTGTCAACACGCCTATACTGTAGCAGGATGCCACGTCATCACACACGACCACCAGGGCGGTACACAAGCCCCCCAGTCTTAAGCGAAGACTTGTCTAGCGAAAAGACTGAAAGAGCCTACGTTAACACCGACCTACGTGGCACTGACGCAGAATTCCAAGCGGTTGTACCTTCTGCTGCTCTGACGCTCCACCAAACCCCTCACTCATCGCTCGACACGTGGCTTCATCAACGACTCTCTTCATTTGCCGTCTGCGCTTCCTAAAACCATTTCGAAAAACCCTTAAACCCATTTCGCTCCACTGTTCCATCACTTTCTTCGTGCCTGCAAACGCTCTAACTTCTTTCTGTGAAAACTCTCAACGCTCTCCAACGCTCTAGATCACCATCTTCCTCCATCGTCTTCCTGATCATCAAAAGGTATTTACTTTCCTTCATCTGCTGGTTTTTCTTGCATTTTCACCGATTTGCATCATCCTGTAACTGCTTGGTGCATACGCTGTGGGTTGTTTTTCCATTTATCCTTCTGCGTAACTTAGGGCTTCGTCAATCGTCGCAACGAACCTACATTCGTTCGTTTTTCACCCTCCTTCTATGATCGAGTCAGCCTCTGTAACCCCCTGATCATTTTTCCTTTCTTCTTCCTTTGCAGCTGCTACCATGACTCGCACAAAGATTACCCCGAACCCTCCTCCTTCAGCACGAAACCTTCCTTCACAAGCACATGACCCAACACAAGTTCGTGGCGCTTCATCTTTGCAGGCTGAGAGGCCTGCGTCTTCCCAACCTGTCCTGGCCCAGGTGACTCCACCTAACGCTGGAGGAGCCCCCGTTCCCCTGCCTGACTTCAAAACTTTGTATCCCTGGGCCAACTCGACCCTCCTGAGGGAGACGTCCTCTGTGAACACTGCGGGAGCAGTTTTGCGGCTGACCAAGGGGGACGAGATCTATCAATCCTTTCACAAGGAGCACGACGAGAAGATGATGGTGCTGCCTTGCCCCGCCGATCTGCCCGTGTGTGCTGATGACAAAGTAAGCGCCGACGGGCCCTTCTGTTTTGTCTATACGACTCTATTCAAGAAGGTCAAGCTCAGGTTCCCTTTCACCCGATTCGAGAGGGAACTTCTTACCGAGCTCAACATTGCTGCCGCCCAGCTTCACCCCAACAGCTGGGCGTTTGTTCGAGCTTTTCAAGTAATGTGTGACCACCTGGGGTTGCCCGCGTCGGTGGACGCGTTCTTATTCCTCTTCGAAGCCAACCACCCAGGAGAGCGCCTGTGGGTCAGCTTGAACGCGATTGCTGGGAGGTCCATCTTTGCCAGCTTCCAGCAATCGTACAAAGACTGGAAGGGGAAGTTCGTCCAAGTACGTGCGAACGACAAGGACGCCTCCCTTCTCGATGGCTTCCCCTTGTACTGGGTGGACAAGGGGAAGAAGGAGTCCAAGAGCTGCTTCAGGAGACCCAGAAGTCCTGACAGCATGGGAGCATTGGACAGAGACCTCTGTCTCTTCTGGAAGAAGGTGGCGGACGCCAATATAACATTCCTTACCACCACCTTGATATGCTTCGAATTCTACGAAGATCAGCTAGAAATTCGAATAGGTTAGGACATTAAACTCTTGTTTTGATACCGCTTCTTGTTTAGCTGTTTCTGGGCGTCTTGTGCGTTATGCACAAGACTTTGGTTTTACCTTTCCTGCACATACCACCTGCTTTGCTGTTTATTACCTTATGCACTTATTTTTTTCCCTTGAGTTAACCCATGCACTTTTGTTCCATGCAGACAACATGTTGGGCAAAAGCATGCTCGCCGAACTGAAGGCGCTCGCCCGAAACCACGGGTTGGCGACCGGTTCCCAAACGGTGCCCAACTCGGTGATGGAGACCGCCATTGTCCAAGGGCGATCACCACCCAAGGAACCCGCCCAACGCAAGAAATTGGTCCTTAAGAGACCTAAAAGGAAAGCCCCTCAAGTCATCCATGAGGAAGAAGAAGAGGATGACGAGGTCACCGAGGATGGCCTCGTTACGAAGAGGAAGAGGGTGGCACCTTCTTCACCACCTGCTCCACCCCCTTTTCCAACCTCAACACCACCATCGACGCCTGCTCCTCCTCCATCATCGCCACCCCCACAGGCTCCTGCCTCTCCAGTCCAAGCGGTTCCACTGGCCATTGCGCCACCTGCAGCTGAGGCCCAAGAGCCAAACTTCCTGGAGGACCCCCCAAGCGCTTCAACGCCATATGTGTCAGCTGGAGGGGGCCCCCCTTCGAACGCTTCAGCTGCAGAAGATGCTCCAATCGGGGATGAGGTTGCTCATACCTCTCCGATTCTGATCACCGAATCCCCGATTCCGTCGCCACGCCAGGAAGCAACTGCTGAAGAACCTGCTAAGGAAGGTGGCGGTGAGAACCCACAACAAGCCCACCTGGTGCCTCTCCAAGCCGCAAACCTTCCCCTTGAGGTCACAAGGATGTGGGAGCCTCTAACTGCCAAGCTGAAAACCATAGCAGAGGACATCCCGGCGATCATAACCAGGGCTGTGGAAGGCTCAACCAGGAGGCTCCAAGACGACCTCTTCAACCTCAAAACCGAAAACAGCACCATGAGAGTCGAGGTGGAGAAGTTGTCTTTCAGCCTGACGCTCGCAGAAATCGAACACTCCCGAGTGGAGGATGCAATGAATACCGAGCTCAGGCTGACGCGCAAGGAGGCCACTGACCTTCGCCACAAAGTTCACCAACTTGCCCAAGAGAAGGTCGAGCTGGAAAGCAAAATTGTGCCTCTTCGCGCCAGGGCGGTCGACCTGGAGGCTCTCATGAAAGCTGACGCCGCTAAGGTGCAAAAACTGGAGCAGAGGTCGATCGACCGAGAGAAACTACTTGGGCAAGTAGAAAAGGCGAGGGACGACACCATGGCTGATCTCGTCGAGGCCAACAAAGAGAAGGGAAAGGTGGCTGCTGAGTTGGCCCAAGCACAATCGGAATCCAAAAAGGTTACTGAAGACCTTCTCCAGGCTCAAGAGACCAACGAACAACTTAAAAAACAGGTTGAAGAGCTGGAGCAACAAAATAAAGAGCTGAAAGAGCAAACTGAAGACCTCAAGAAGCGGATTGAGGAACTTCAGGGGCAAATTGAAGAACTCAAGCTAAACTCTGCTCAGATTCTGGCTGCTGGATTCGAAGCTGCTCGGGAACAATTCGCTTGCCTATTCCCCGATCTGGATCTCAGCATGGTGTCGCTGAACAACGAAGTAGTAGATGGAAAAGTCGTTCCTGCTGAAGACTAATCAACTCTTCTTCATCTACTACCTGCGTGTTTTCCCTTGTATTACTTTGTAATAAACTCGTGTATATGTGCCTTTAACAGATACTTATCTTAATGACAAAGTTTGGGTATTCCCTCTCCTGACTTCTTTAAGCGCTTTAACCTTCTTTGCATGTTTAACTTTGTCGGATTTAACTTAATGATTTTGCAAACACGACTTTTGACTTAACTGCTTCGAACCACTTCAAATTTAAGCAATAATCACTTTAAGCAACTTTTACTCTTAAGGCAACTAACCTTATCGTAAGAATATCCCTCAAGCAACGAACTATAACTCAGTTACTGGCTCAAAACACCGTCCCGCTCGACCTGCCTTATCAAACAGGTCTTTCAACCTTCTCGCCGCTGTTTGAACTCTTCCCGATCGCCAAGAACTCTTGGTAATATCAGCTTCTTTCTGGCCTCATGCTTTGGCAATTGTTTCTTTATCTGGGGGTAGAAACGCCTTTTGGGATCCTTCTTTGCCCCCCCCGAACTTCAGAACAAAAGACCGGTTAACTAGGCGTTCTCTTCGAACCTACCTTAGCCACCTTCCAAACTTCTTCCACCCTCTGCACCATACCTGAACTCGTTCGAGACGAGAAGGATTTTATCTTGCCTAAAATCGCATGTAAACGACAAGGTCTTTAACTCGCCTGAACTCGCTCATCGGCGAGAAGGTCTTTATCTGGTGCCTCAACTTGCCCAGGGTGTACATCTCCTCCCCCCTGGATGCACTGAGGACCTTTTCTCTTTCTCGCCTGCGCTCGCTCGACGGCGAGGAGGTCTTTATCTGGTGCCTCAACTTGCCCAGGGTGTACATCTCCTCCCCCCTGGATGCACTGAGGACCTTTTCTCTTTCTCGCTTGCGCTCGCTCGACGGCGAGGAGGTCTTTATCTTGCCTCTACATTGCCCCAGGGGTTACATCTTCTCGCCCCCAGAAACACGGAGGACTTTTACTGGCGCCTCTACATTGCCCCAGGGGTTACATCTTCTCGCCCCCAGAAACACGGAGGACTTTTTGCTGGTGCCTCTACATTGCCCCAGGGGTTACATCTTCTCGCCTCCAGAAACACGGAGGGCTTTTTACTCTTCCTCGCCTGCACTCGCTCGACGGCGAGGAGGTCTTTAACTTGCCTCAGAACGCGCGAGGGCGTTGAGGTCTTTCATCTGGTGCCTCCGATCGCCGAAAAACGATGAGGACTTAAAAACCTTTACTTGTGCCTCCAATCGCCGAAAAACGATGAGGACTTAAAAACTTTAACTGATGCCTCCAATCGCCAAAAAACGATGAGGACTTGAAAACTTTAACTGATGCCTCCAATCGCCGAAAAACGATGAGGACTTAAAAACTTTAACTGATGTCTCCAATCGCCGAAAAACGATGAGGACTTAAAAACTTTAATTGATGCCTCCAATCGCCGAAAAACGATGAGGACTTAAAAACTTTAACTGAAAGCATGCGATATATCTTTTCTTGCCTTAAATCACTTACAAGTGACAAGGTCTTTCTTCAAAACTTTTGGAAAACAGCAAACATGCAACCAGAAAACGCCTTATACTTTGAAAACTCTTCTTTTATTGGGTGGCCTCATTAAAAACCCTCCTTAGGGAAAAAAGAGTGCCCCCTTCAAACTGTTTTATCAGAGACATTGTAATATAACTTTGTGTTTGTCTTTACTTACAAAGCTCTTAACTATAGTACAACTTCAGGTGTGTGGCGTTCCAGGTGCGAGGAATCGCCCCTCCTTCCAGCGTCTCTAAGCGGTAGGCGCCGTTCCCGAGCGCCTCGGTTATTCTGAACGGTCCAGTCCACTTGGGTGACAGTTTATTCTCCATCTCGTACTGGTGGGCCTTCCTCATCACCAAGTCGCCTTCTCTAAACTGCCTTGGCATCACCTTCGAGTTGTATCTTCGTTCGATCCTTCTCTTCACGGCTTCAGCCTTTAATCTCGCCTCTTCCCTGACCTCATCCAGTAGATCCAGGTTCAGCCTTCTCTCTTCGTTCGAGTCTTCCTCTACGAAGTTCTGGAATCTCGGCGAGCTCTCCTGGATCTCCACTGGAATCATGGCATCACACCCATAGACCAAGCTGAAGGGGGTCTCATGGGTTCCTGACTGCTCGGTGGTGTGGTACGCCCAGACTATACGGGGTACCTCCTCAGCCCAACTTCCCTTGGCTTTCTCAAGCCTTCTCTTCAAACCTCTCAACAACACCCGATTAGCTGACTCCACCTGGCCATTTGTCTGAGGGTGCTCGACGGATGCAAACACTTGTTGAATTCCCACCCCTTCACAAAGCTTCTTCAACAGGTGGCTTGCAAACTGCGTCCCATTATCCGACACCAGGCGTTTAGGCACTCCAAACCGGCACACGATGTTCTTCCACACGAAACCTTCGATCTTGTGTGCGGTGATCTGGGCCACTGGTTCTGCTTCAATCCACTTGGTGAAATACTCAATCGCCACCACCAAGTACTTCATCTGCCTGATCGCCAGCGGGAAAGGTCCCAGGATGTCGGTTCCCCAAGTATGAAACGGCCAAGGGCTATAGATCGACTTCAACTCCTCGGGAGGCGTCTTGTGCCAATCGGCGTGCTGTTGGCATTGCTTGCAACACTGGGCATATTTCTTGCAATCTTCTCTCATCGATGGCCAGTAGTAGCCTGCACGGAGAGTCCTCGCGGCCAGAGCTCGACCCCCAACGTGGCTTCCGCATATACCCTCGTGGAGCTCTGCCATGATTCTCGTGCACTTCTCGCCGTGTACGCACTCCAGGAGTGGGTGAGTGAACCCAAACCTGTACAGATCGCCATCAATCAATGTGTACTTGCTGGAATTTTTCTTTACCTTCCTAGCTTCTGTCGGATCCAGCGGGAGGAGGCCATCTGCCAGGCACCGCTTGTACTGTGTTATCCAAGTGTCTGGCTCATGGGTGGCGCAGACCTGCATCACATTCACCTTCTCTCGTCGACATGCTCTAATTCTCGGCAACAAGTGGTGCGGAAGCTATGAAGGTGTGTGTGCAAGATCCTCGTAAGAGTGGTGTTGATCTTGAAGGTGCATGATAGGTATGATTATAGGGAGCTTCGGCCAGCCCAAGGAGATGTGAAGGAAGTGAAGTTTAGAGCCTAGAATTCTAGGAGAAGCAAAGCTTGGCACAAAATGGCAGCATAACTTTACTCACAATAAACTTGAAAATACAAGGTGTAGGCTCCTCCTTTTATAGGCTAAGAAGGACCATAATGCAACCCTAATGCTAGCCAAATGAAATGTAAATGTGAAGCACATGGGTGCACATGGCACATGGGTGCACAAATGAGCACATGGGGAGGGGTGTGTCTAGTTTTTATGCTCACCCCCTCCATGGGCTTTCTAGACCGGCCTTGGTAAATTTAGAGGTTTTTTTAGAAACTCTAAGTTTACCAAGGTTGGTGTTTTAGGTGCCAAAATTAATTCTAAGAAAATTACAAATAAAGCTCCTATGCTAATTTTGACAAGAAATTAAAGTCTACTCTACACTAGAGTTTATGGCATTTGAACATGTAAAAGAACGTCTTCTTGGATCCTCTTGGCCATAACTCTATGGTTGGCCCAAATCTACCCTTTGGTGGGCTTGCATGTGGGCTTGTGCTTGGGCCTCTTCCATCACCACCAGCACCGCCAACCTCCGCCGCTACCGCTGAAGGCGGCGGGGCCAGCTCTCGACCAAGCGGCTCTGGAGCAAGCAATGAGAATTTCAGCCGAGTCATTGCTTTGGTCCGACAGCTCATTCGCAGCCGGGAGCTTATCGAATGGAACGGAGAGGGGGTGGACATGCACTTGGCTAAGCAGATAGTGCTTTCCCTGGAGTTTTCCACCCAGCACCGCAAGCAGCTAATCCTGGAGAAAAGGATCAAGGAGCTTGAGCATGACAAGGAGTCACTGCAAAGTGACTTTGAGGCTGCCCAAGGATCCGTAGAGCTGATGAGGGGTATGGTGGAAAAAGCCAGGGGAGAGTACCTAGCGCAGGTCCAAGAGACCATCAAGACTGAGATCTTGATGGGGGAAGCCATCAATGTCTTGGACTGCGAGGTGGTGGAGTTGCGGGGCAAGGTGACCCACCTGGAGGCTGAGACTTCCTCCCTACGCCAACTGAACTCACAACTGGCGGGGGATCTCGAGTCTGCCAGAGAAACGACCACTACTGGGGAGAAGAAGCTTGAGGAGGCGGTGAGCAAGCTGTCTGAGGCAAAGGGCCAATTGGAAGAAGCTGCTTCTTCCATTGCTTCCCTTACCACCGAGAAGAATGCTGCGGAAGCCTCCAAGCAAAAGCTCGAAGTGGAGAATGCTGACCTTATGGGCGTGGGCGCTGAAGCCCTTGCTGATGGGTTCGAGCTGGCACTCGAGCAGATCAAATGCATTCTCCCAGATCTGGACCTTTCCCAGTTCAGCATTTATCACGAAGTGGTAGATGGAAAACTCATCCCTCCTCCTTGAGCTCTTTCTGTTTTTTTTTTTTTTTTGTAATTTTACACTTCTGCACAATTTGTTGTACTTGAACTTGTATAAACTTTGTCGCTTAATATATACTAGTTTCAGACGCATATCTTTCTCTTCGCATTTTCTTAAGCTTTGTCTTTCTCTTTGCACACGACTAACTGTTAACCAGCTTAGGCTTAGCACGATCTGCCTTCTTTGATCTTGGCCTCTACTTTGATCACGACTAACAACTCCCTTAGCTTCGTCCTTAACAGTTCTTGTGCACTGCTTTGTACTGGATGACTGATAAGGCATAGCCTGTCTGCTAGCTTGTTGTGTAGGAATTTGTTTGGGAAAGTTTCCTCCGACAAGGCAAGACTGATCAGTCATCGTTCTTCGGGCAGCGTACCCACCGAAAACTCATCAGTCATCGTTCTTCGTACTTCACTTTGCTTCTCTATCGCTCTAGCGCTAAGTGCATAGAGGACATCGATCGTCAGAGGTGATACCTTGTTTGGCGAAACTTGCTCAACTGCGTGAACTCAGCAATACTTGAACTTGACCCTCCATGTACCGCTTTTAACTCGAGCAAGTTCTTTAATCTTATAACAAACTTGGCAAACTGTTAACTCAAAGTAAACTTGAGCAACTATCAATTCTTCGACGATGACGTTCAATAAAACTTGTGAACTTAAGGCAACAAACCTTAACATAAAATCACTTACTAGGCAGCAGGTTTTGACTCAAACTAGTATTAAAATACAGTTTACCTGATCTGCCAAGTGAAATCCCCCCTACTTCTGTCATCGCCCGGGACTCTTCTGATCTGGTACTCGCCGCACAACCCCTTCACTGTCTCAACTTTCACGCCATAAGGTTCTGGCGATGTTACCTTTCTTCTTTTCCTGACCTAATCATTGTTCCCTCATCTGGGGATAGAGGCGCCTTTCGGATCCTTCTCTACCTCCCTGAGTTTCAGAACAATGATCTGGTCTTACTGGGTCAACATTGATGTTTCACTTAAAGGGGGAAAGGCATTTTCCTTCCCTTCCCACCACTTAAGGCCACAAACACCCCTGACCTTTCAGCTCATCTTGCCTGAACTCACTCGGTGAGAAGGACTTTATCTGGTGCCTCAACTTGCCCAGGGTGTACATCTCCACCCCCCTGGATGCACTGAGGACTTTTAATCTTGCCTCTATCTGCTGGTGCAGAGAGGTCTTTTAATCTGTTCTCGCCTGCACTCACACAAAGTCGAGGAGGACTTTATCTCTTTCTCGCCTCAAGACGCGCGAGGGCGTTGAGGTCTTTAATCATTGTTGGTGCCTCCGATCACCGAAAGACGACGAGGTCTTTTAAAACTTTTAACTGATGCCGCCGATTGCCGAAAAACGATGGGGACTTTAAAACTTTTAACTGATGCCGCCGATCGCCAAAAAACGATGGGGACTTTAAAACTTTTAACTGATGCCGCCGATCGCCAAAAAACGATGGGGACTTTAAAACTTTTAACTGAGAGCATGCAATACGATTTTACTGTTTCCTTAGATCACATACGAGTAATAAGGCCTTTTTCCTAAAACTCTCGAAGCCATAAGCATGCAAACATAGAAGCTTTAAACTTTGAAAAACTCTTCTTTATTGGGTGGCCTCATTAAAAACCCTCCTTAGGGAAAAAAGAGTGCCCCCTTGAAATTGTTTTAACAGAAACTATTCAAATCTTTTCATATTCGTCTTTACTTACAAGGCTTTAACTGTAATACGACTTGAGATGTGTGGCGTTCCAAGTGCGAGGAATCGCCCCTCCTTCTAACGTCTCCAAGCGGTAGGCGCCATTCCCGAGCGCCTCGGTTATTCTGAACGGTCCCGTCCACTTGGGCGATAACTTGTTCTGCATCTCATACTGATGGGCCTTCCTCATCACCAGATCGCCGCTTCTAAACTGCCTTGACGTTACCTTAGAGTTGTACCTTCGCTCAAGTCTTCTCTTTACTGCTTCGGCTTTCACTCTCGCCTCCTCCCTGACCTCATCCAGCAAATCCAGATTCATTCTTCTTTCTTGGTTCGAGTCTTCCGCCACGAAGTTCTGGAATCTCGGCGAGCTTTCCTGGATTTCGACTGGAATCATCGCATCACATCCATAAACCAAACTAAAGGGGGTCTCGTGGGTTCTTGACTGCTCAGTGGTATGGTATGCCCAAACTATGCGGGGTACCTCTTCAGCCCACGAACCCTTAGCTTTCTCTAATTTTCTCTTTAAACCTCTCAGCAACACCCGATTGGCAGACTCCCCTTGGCCGTTCGTCTGTGGGTGCTCAACGGATGCAAACACCTATTGTATCCCCACCTCTTCGCACAACTTTTTCAAGAGGTGACTTGCGAACTGAGTCCCATTGTCTGACACCAGGCGTTTAGGCACACCAAACCGGCACACTATGTTCTTCCATACAAAGCTCTCGATCTTGTGTGCGGTGATCTGGGCCACTGGCTCCGCTTCGATCTACTTGGTGAAGTATTCAATCGCCACCACCAAGTACTTCATCTGCCTGATTGCCAATGGGAAGGGTCCCAGAATGTCAATTCCCCAAGTATGGAACGGCCAGGGGCTGTAAATCGACTTCAGCTCTTCTGGGGGTGCCTTGTGCCAATCGGCGTGCTGCTGGCATTGCTTGCAACGCTGGGTGTATCTCTTGCAATCTTCTCTCATCGTGGGCCAGTAATAGCCTGCACGGATAGTCCTTGTCGCTAGCGATCGACCTCCAATGTGGCTCCCGCAAATTCCCTCATGGAGCTCAGCCATAATCCTCGTGCACTTCTCTCCGTGTATACATACAAGAAGGGGGTGGGTGAATCCAAACCTGTACAACTCGCCGTCAATAAGGGTGAACTTGCTGGAGCTCTTCTTTATTTTTCTGGCCTCAATTGAGTCAACTGGAAGCACACCATCCGCTAAATAACGTTGGTAAGGCGTTATCCACGTGTCTGGCTCGTGGACAGCGCAAATCTGCATCGATCTTGCCCCTTCTTCTGCTGGGCGCGCTCTGACCCTCGGCGCCCTCAGAGTTTCCTGCGTTAGGGATCTATGACTTCTCGCCGGTCTTCCCATTGATCTACAAACATGGAGAACTTAGTGGTCTGCCACGAATGCTCGAGGTGCTTTCAAAGTTTCTTGAATGACAGTCCTCTGCCTACCCCCCTTGCCCGAACTGACGAGCTTGGCTAGCAAGTCAGCTCGGGCATTCTGTTCTCTTGGCACGTGCACCACTTCAAATGAAGCGAAAGATCTTCTTAGCTCCTGCACGTACTCCAAGTAGGCTGCCATCTGCGGGTCCTTGGCTTGGAACTCGCTAGTTACTTGTCCCGTGACCAACAGCGAGTCGCTCTTGGCCATCAGCACTCTCGCCCCCATTTCCTTAGCCAGCAGGATTCCAGCGATCAGAGCCTCATACTCTGCTTGGTTGTTGCTTGCTTTGAAAGCGAACCTCAATGACTGCTCTATCAACACTCCGTTGGGCCCTTCCAAGATGACCCTAGCCCCGCTGCCCAGCTGGTTGGACGACCCATCAACAGAGAGTACCCAGCGAAAGTCACCCTCGGCGTTTTGTGCCACTTCGGAGGACAACTCGACCAAGAAATCGGCGAAGACTTGCCCTTTGATTGATCCCCGGGGTTCATACTTGATGTCGAACTCCGAGAGCTCGACTGCCTACTTCACCATCCTTCCAGCCACATCGGGCTTCTTCAAAACCTTCTGGATCGGCAGATCAGTCATCACCAGTACCGTGAAGCTCTGGAAGTAATGGCGCAATCTCCTCGCCGAGAATACACCCGCTAATGCTGCCTTTTCTAGGGCCTGGTACCTTACCTCCGGGCCTTGCAGCACCTTGCTAACGAAATATATAGGCCTTTGGGTCTGGTCCTGATCCTGCACTAGCACTGCGCTGATCGCCCTCTCAGTTATGGCAAAGTACAGCCAAATGTCTTGGGGCTTGCACAGAACTGGAGGGCTCGCCAAATATTCCTTGAGCTTTACGAAGGCCTCCTCACACTCCTTTGTCCAAACAAATCTGTTGTTTCTCTCCGCTTGCCGATACGAATCGAGACAGGGCGGCCATCCGCCCCGTGAGTTGCTGCACCTCCTTCACATTGGCGGGGCTCCTCATTGCCAAAATGGCAGCGCACTTCTCGGGGTTAGCCTCAATTCCCCTCTCTGACAGAAGAAACCCCAGAAATTTCCCTGCTTCTACACCAAAAACGCACTTTTCAGGATTCAGTTTTAGCTTGTACCTGGCTATTATGGTGAAC
The DNA here is from genome assembly GCF_000499845.2 of Phaseolus vulgaris. Lineage (NCBI taxonomy): Eukaryota > Viridiplantae > Streptophyta > Magnoliopsida > Fabales > Fabaceae > Phaseolus > Phaseolus vulgaris. The sequence goes on along the minus strand of NW_027174131.1, from coordinate 40,237 downwards.
AACTCTTCCAATTCTGCGACGTGCTTGTCTTTCTCCAGGGACGTCACGACCATGTCGTCGACGTATGCCTGCACATTCCTTCCGAGCATGGGCGCGAGCACCTTGTCCATCAGTCTTTGGTACGTGGCCCCTGCATTCTTCAACCCGAAGGGCATCACCTTGTAGCAATAGCATGATCTTTCCGTCATGAAGGCGGTCTTCTCTTCGTCCATGGGGTGCATTTTGATTTGGTTGTACCCCGAGAAGGCATCCAGGAAACTGAGCAGCTTGCACCCTGATGCACTGTCTACTAGGGCGTCAATGCTTGGCAAAGGGTAAGAGTCCTTCGGGCAGGCCTTGTTCAAGTCTGTAAAGTCAACGCACATCTGCCATTTTCCGCTACTCTTCTTGACCAGGGCGACGTTAGCGAGCCATTCTGGATATTGGATTTCCCTGATGTGGCCCGCTGCAAGTAGTTTCCGTGTCTCTTCTTTGATCGCCTGTCTCTTCTCCTCATTGAATTTTCTTCTTCTTTGGCAGATGGGCCTGACTTGGGGTCCATTGCCAAACGATGGCACAAGAAATCGGGGTCGATCCCCGGCATATCTGAAGCAGCCCACGCAAACGCATCCAAGTGTCTACTTATTACCTCGGCGATCTGGTCTTGCGTCTTGCTATCCAGGGTTCTTCCCAGCTTAAACACCTTACCACTGATCTCCTTCTCGAGCCATTCCTCCACTGGCTGAGGTTTCCTCTCGCTGGCGATTAGCGCCCTCGCGATACCGGTTTCTCTGGCGGTCTTCGAGCAGTTTCTCTCTGACCTTGCCTCTACATTCCCCATCGGCACATCGCCCTCGGCGACCACCTCTAACGCCGCATCCGAAGCTCGTCGGGGTTCGCGCTCTGGCTCCACGCCAGGGGGAGGCGTTGTGGTTACGTGGCACACAAACCTCTTGTTCTTGAGGCTATTTTCGTAACACTTCTTTGCCTCCTTCTGGTCGGAGCAAATAGTGATGATCATACCCTCCATAGACGGCAGCTTGACCTTCATGTGCCTTGTCGAAGGCGCAGCTCCTGTTTTGTTGAGCGTTGGCCTCCCCAGCAGTATGTTGTATGCTGATGGGGCGTTTACAACAAGGTACCTGACCTTCTCCGTTCGTGAGGCCATATGGTCTTAGCTGATCAGGGGATAGTTGTAACTTCTCAAAGGTTGGCCAAAACATCACGTCTGCTGAGCTTCCTTGGTCAACCAGCACCCGGTGGACGGTCCTTCCCGTCGTGACAAGCGAGATCACAATAGGGTCGTTGTCGTGAGGCACCACGTCCCTGCGGTCCTCCTTGGTGAACGTGATGTCCACGTCGGGCGAGTGATCTTCAAAGACTTCCACTGACATTATCGACCTCGCATACCTTTTTCGTTGCGACGCTGTGCACCCCCCGCCGGAGAATCCGCCAGCTATGGTGTGGATCTCGCCGTGAATAGGCACCTTGTGCTGTTGCCCTCCGCTGCTCGCCGGTTGAGACCCTGATGCTTGGTTCGCTTGCTTCGCTTGCTTCTCTAACAAGTAATCCTTTAGGAAACCACATTTGACCAGCTCGGCGAGCTGGTGCCCAAGAGCCAAACAAGAATTGATAGAGTGGCCAAAACTCTTGTGGAACTCGCACCAAGCGTCTGGCTTTGGCCCCAAAATCTTCGCCGTTTTCTCAAGCACTTTGAGCCTGGCAGCTATGTTTGGGATGCCGATCAAATCAGCCAAACCCATCACAAACTCATACCTGGGGGGGCGATTACTCTCCCTGGGGCGCCCTGGTCCCTTGCTCTTATTTTTCTTAGGGTCGTAAGGATGACGCGTCCTTTGATCCCTCTTTCCCGCCGCCGCCTCCAATACCCTCTGAGGCTGTACCCTTGCTTGGGTGCGCAGTTTAGCTGGGGCCACATTTCCTCTCTTCTCGGTGACCTCGCTCTCGGCGGCGATATGAGCCACAGCACGTCGCCGGATTTCGGCGAACGTGACGGGGTGGCTCCTGATGAGCGACTCACTAAAAGGCCCAGGCAACACGCCCTTTTTGAAGGCGTGCACGAACATCTCTTCGTCCTTTCCTGGCAAACGGACTATCCGAGCTCCGAATCTGTTCAGGAAATCCTTCAAGGACTCCCCTTGGTACTGCCTTATGTCAAACAAGTCGTAAGACACCAAAGGTGGCGCCTTGTTCACTATGTACTGCTCAACAAACATCTTGGAAAACTGTTGGAACGTGGTAATGTGGCCAGTGGGTATACTGACAAACCAGTCCAACGCCGTTCCGCTCAAAGTGCTCATGAACACCTTACAATACACCGCGTCTGAGCCCCCTAAGAGCATCATCTGAGTATGAAACGCCGTGAGATGGGCTTCAAGGTCCTCCACCCCAGTGAAAGACGCTTTCACTGCCACAGTGCTAGCCGGGACCACCGAGTCCATGATCTCTTGGGAAAATGGCATAGGAAAGCTGCGTGGTGGGGATGGGGGTCTGTCCCCTGCCACACGCTCCTCCCGCTCTTGAAGGGCTTTGCGCAGCTCTTCGTTGATCCTGTTGAGCTCTTCATTCCTTGCTTGCGAGGCCACCAGCGCCTCGTGCATCCTTTCCTGCTTAGAACGCGATGCAGCCACGTTCTCTTGCAGCGTCCTCATCATGTCCATCACTTGCGTCATGGACACAACATCTTCGTCTGTTGATGGCGCAACTGAACTGGAGTGCGTTGTCCTCATTTTCTCAGCAAAAAATCAGCAAAGACTTTGAGAAACTCTAGAAACTTTGGTGTGGATGGGACCTCGATTCAAACGGTGCCCCACGGCGGGCGCCAAATGATCGTGCCGACAACTCGAGCGTGAAGGGATTGCCTTGTCGCTTGCTTGACCCGCCTATGGCAACTGTGCTATCTGCAAGAACACTCTTAGAACCTCCTCCTCTGGGAACTCCGAACGCAACCTGCAAACACACAGACGGCGCCTCTAGCGGCCGTTTGCACTCCGACGCTCAAGTTAGATCACAAAATCACTAGAAAATAATGTGTGTAAAAACAGTGTGTGTGTATTTCTCTCTGATTCTCTTTTTATCCCCCTCTGTGTCTGTGCCTAACAGAATTCTGCTACGCTGTCCTCTGCGCGTGTCAGAATTGTGTTATGCTTTTGTACGAAAACGTACCACAATCAGGGTCGTGGGTGTCTGGGTTTTTTGTCTGTACCTTTCACGACACGGAGTGCACCTTTATCTGGGTCGCGCCCCTCTCAGACAGTGACACGTGGAGGCATGCAACTCGCATCTAACCGTTCACGTGCCACCACCAGAAGGGCTCTAGCGCATCTCTTTGTGCGCCTAAGTTATTCCCTTGCACGTAATGGGTTGAGAGAGTAACCAATCACTGACCGGTTTACTGACTCTTTCAGGCCACTCTCGTGCACGACTATACCGACGAGGAGCTCTTCTTTCTCTGAGGTATGATCATGCGAGGTCCATGCGTAACGCTCTCGCTGGGAATCTCAGTCCCAGTTTAACTGCGTGTAACACGAAACCCCGATGACCATGCACGCGATGACTGATCGGTGCTCTATTGCTTCTCGCGTTCTCCCCCGGGTGTTTATCTTGGAACTGATCTGTCGGTGGCCACTCGGTTACTGACCACCGATAACCATACCGAGTGATCTCCTTCCCGATTTCTCTGCCACCTGATCCACGTGTCACCGTGCGAGTGGTCCACGTGGTTATCTGCTGCTGACGTCATCGACTACCGATGACCGACCGGATCAAAAGACAAGAAAACTGAAAAGGAAAGCTGGAAAAAGAAAAGTACCGAACCAAACACAAAGAAGAATAAGAACAACTGCTGGAAAACTTAAAGCCGAACCAAAAATCTCAAGAACACCAACTCAAAACATGAACAACAAAAGAGAAGAAAGGAAGGAGAAGAGAGTGCTCATGAAGATGGATGTATGGTTGGATGATCACGCCACTAGAAGGATGGTTGCTCCTAGATGAATGTGCTGCCGCCACTTGAGGACACCATGGATCCTTCAAGATGAGACTAGAGAAGAAGGCTCAAAAGCTCTCCAATGATCACTCAAAATTTGAGTATAGTTTCTTTTCTCTAAAATTCAAATCTGAAATTTACAAAGGAAGCACCTCTATTTATAGCCTAAGGTGCTGAAAATGCAAGCTAAACAATTTCAAAATTCCCCCCTAAAACAATCTAGAACCGGCGCCTATTTACAAGGCATGAGGAAGGTGTGACCTCTTCCTTCACTTTGGCACCTCCTATTCTACTCCTACACCTATCTACTAATACACCCCCCTTCCTAAAGCTCCTAACTAAAGCCTAAAAGATGCTATAACAAAAGAGGTTTCTAATGTTTCCCTCTAAGTACCTTCAACCAAAGAAATTACAAAAAGAGAAAATAAATGTCCCCTAGCTCCTAAAGCTTTGAACATGCTTCTTGTAAGCCTTTGAGGTGGGCTTTGACCTCCATGGGCGTCCTCCATTTGTGCCTCTACCTCTTCTTGATCTTGTTGATTGGCCTCCATGTCCTCTTGAGCTTGATCTCCATCACAAGGGCTCGAGTTCTCGCGGCTGGAAAACACTCTCAACGAAGAGCTCCGAAGTTTGCGCAAGGACAAGACTGAACTGCGCCGGAAATTGCACGACAAACTTCAGGAAGCCGTCGAGTTAGAGAGCAAGCTCGTCCCTATGAGGGAGAGAATTGCAGAGCTGGAGGAGGCCCGAAAAACTGACGGGGAAAAGATGGCCAAACTGGAGAAGAGGTCGACCGAGAAGGAAACCCTTCTGGGAAAGTTGAAAAAGATCGGGACAAGGCCTTCAAAGAACTGACTGAAACTACTGCCGAGTTTGCCCAAGTTCGCGAGGAGAGCAACGGGTTCAAGAAGAAGGTCGACGAGCTTGAGCTTGAGATTGCCCAGGTTTGTGAAGAGAACAGTGGGTTCAAGACAAAGATCGACGAGCTTCAGCTTGAAGCTGCCCAAGTTCTTACCTCCGGCTTTGGGGCTGCTTTGGAGCAGTTTGCTTGCAAATTCCCCGATCTTGACCTCTCCGAGTTTTCGGTGTACAACGAGGTGGTGGATGGCAAGATCATGCCTCCAACTTAATTGCTGCTCCCATCTGCCACTTCAACTTTACCGCCTCTGAAACTCTTGTATTTTAACTTTGATTTATATGTAATAACTTTCATTTTGCTCAAACTGTTTGATATACATATGTATATATATGGCTTCTAATTTTATCTGTTGTGCGATCACCTAGTATAACTAGCTGGTTTTTACTCAACCCAATGTACTTCGCACAAATTGGTACTTAGTTCTCTGGAAATCACCTTAACTTAAACAAACTGTTAGTCTATAGCAATAACGTTTAACGCGAAATTACTTATTGGGCAGTAGGGGCGTAGGTCGATCTTAGTATCTGAAATCTCGCTCGCCTGATCTGCCAAGGGACAAGCGTATTTCTACGTCATCGCCCCAAACTTCGCTGATCTGGTTCTCGCCGTGTAATCCTCTTTCTATTTCAATCTCAAAGCCATAGGCTTTCGGCGACGCCATTTTCCCTTTAACTGAAAACGTCTCTTGCGGGGCCACCTCATGACTTCATCTTTGCTCGTCTCGAAGGAGAGTTGCCTTTCGGATCTCCCTCTACCTTCCCCGAGTCTTTATCCTGAGATACCTTAAATCATTGTTCCCTCATCTGGGGTAGAGCCGCCTTTCGGATCCTTCTCTACCTCCCTGAGTTTTAGAACAATGATTTAGGTGGTGAGGTGTCCTCTGCGAACCTTCCCCAGCCAACCTTTAACTTCTTTTTTAACTGGTCTTACTAGGTCAATATTGATGTTTCACTCAAGGGAAAAGTGTTCTCATCAACCTTCCTTTCCCATACTTAAGATCATTAACACCTCTGACTTTTCAGCTTTATCTTGCCTGAACTTACTCGAGGGTGAGAAGGGCTTTTCCTGATGCCTCAACTTGCCTAGGGGTTACATCTCCTCCTCCCCTAGATGCACTGAGGACTTTCAAACTTGCCTCAATTTGCTTACGCAAAGAGGTCTTGTGATCTGCTCTTGCCTGTACTCGCTCAGGGCGAGGAGGACTTTTTAATCTCTTCTCGCCTGCGCTCGCTCAAGGCGAGGAGGTCGTTTTAATCTCTTCTCGCCTGCACTCGCTCGAGGCGAGGAGGTCTTTTTAATCTCTTCTCGCCGGATGGCGACGAGAACTTAAAAACTTTATACTTGTGCCTCGGATCGCCAAGTGCGATGAGGACTTTAAAAATCTTTAGCTTATACCTCCGATCGCCAGCTGGCGATGAGGGTTTAAAACTTTATGCTTTAAAACTTTGCACTGAATGCATGCGATCTGAATTCGCCGTTGCTTTAAATTACACAAGGGCGACAAAGTCTCTTTCCGAAAACTTGAAAAACGATAAGCATGCAAACTTAATAACTTGGAAACTTTGATAAACTTCGAAACCTTCTTTATTGGGTGGCCTCATTAAAAACCCTCCTTACGGAAAAAAGAGTGCCCCCTTGAAAAACTGTTTTAACTGAAACATCTTAAACTATTCAAGTTAATTACTACTTACAATGCCTTAACTGTAATAAAACTTGAGATGGGTGGCGTTCCAAGTGCGAGGAATCGCCCCTTCTTCCAGCGTCTCCAAGCGGTAGGCGCCATTCCCGAGCACTTCGGTTATTCTAAACGGTCCTGTCCACTTGGGTGACAATTTGTTCTCCATCTCATATTGGTGGGCCTTCCTCATCACCAGGTCACCATCTCTGAATTGCCTCGGCCTTATTCTGGAGTTGTACTTGCGTTCAACTCTTCTCTTTACTGCCTCAGCCTTCACCCGTGCTTCCTCCCTGACCTCATCCAACAAATCCAAGTTCATTCTCCTTTCTTCGTTCGAGTCTTCTGCCACGAAGTTTTGGAATCTCGGCGAGCTTTCCTGGGTTTCAACTGGAATCATTGCATCACACCCATACACCAAACTAAACGGGGTTTCGTGGGTTCCCGATTGCTCAGTGGTATGGTACGCCCATACTATACGAGGAACCTCTTCAGGCCAAGACCCTTTGACCTTCTCCAACCTCCTCTTCAACCCTCTCAACAAGACCCGGTTGGCTGACTCCACTTGCACGTTCGTTTGTGGGTGCTCCACAGAAGCAAACACCTGCTGTATCCCAACATCCCCACACAGCTTCTTCAACAGGTGACTTGCAAACTGAGTCCCATTATCTGATACCAAACGCCTGGGCACACCAAATCGGCACACAATATTCTTCCACACAAAACTCTGAATCTTGTGCGCGGTGATCTGGGCCACTGGTTCTGCTTCAATCCACTTCGTGAAGTACTCGATCGCCACAACCAAATACTTCATTTGCCTGATCGCCAAAGGAAAAGGTCCCAGAATATCGATTCCCCACGTATGGAACGGCCAGGGGCTGTAAATTGATTTCAACTCTTCTAGAGGCGCCTTGTGCCAATCGGTGTGCTGCTGGCATTGCTTGCAACACTGGGCATATTTCTTGCAATCTTCTCTCATTGTGGGCCAGTAATAACCTGCACGGAGAGTTCTTGTTGCCAAAGCTCGACCCCCGATGTGACTCCCACAAATCCACTCATGGAGCTCAGCCATAATTCTCATGCACTTCTCTCTGTGTACACATACTAGGAGAGGGTGCGTAAACCCGAACCTGTACAACTCGCCATCGATGAGGGTGAACCTGCTGGAGTTTTTCTTTATCTTTCTGGCCTCTGTCGAGTCCATTGGGAGCACGCCATCCGCCATGTAGCGCTGGTAGGGCGTTATCCATGTATCTGGCTCATGGATAGCGCAAACTTGCGTCATCTTTGTCCCTCCCGCTGGATGTGCCCTAACTCTCGGCGTCCTCAAAGTCTCCTGAGTCAAGGATCTATGACTCCTCGCCGACCTTTCCATTGACTTGCACACTTGAAGAACCTGGTGATCTGCCACAAACGCTCGAGGTGTCTTCAAAGTTTCTTGTATAACGGTCCTCTGCCTGCCCCCCTTGCCCGAACTGGCGAGCTTGGCTAGCAAGTCAGCTCGGGCATTCTACTCCCTTGGCACGTGCACCATTTCAAACAAAACGAAGGACCTCTTCAACTCTTGAACATACTCCAGGTAAGCCGCCATCAGCACCTTTGCTCTGAAACTCACCCGTTACCTGCCCAGTGACCAACAAGGAGTCACTCTTGGCCATCAGCACCTTTGCTCCCATCTCCTTTGCCAACAAAATACCAACGATCAAAGCTTCATACTCCGCTTGATTATTGCTGGATTTAAAGGCAAACCTCAGAGATTGCACTATCAACATGTCGTTGGGTCCTTCCAAAATAACTCCAGCCCCGCTACCCAGCTGGTTAGACGACCCATCCACCGAGAGCACCCAACGAAAATCGTCCCAGGCGCTCGCACTGTTTCAGAAGATAGCTCGATCACAAAGTCAGCGAAGATTTGCCCCTTGATCAGTCCTTGGGGCTCATACTTGATGTCGAATTCCGACAACTCCACCGCCCATTTTACCATCCTCCCAGCTACATCCGGTTTCTTCAAGACCTTCTGGATGGGTAAGTTAGTCATTACCAACACTGTAAAGCTCTGGAAGTAATGACGCAGCCTCCTCGCCGAAAACACAACCGCCAACGCCGCTTTCTCTAAGGCCTGATATCTTACCTCTGGGCCCTGCAACACCTTGCTAACAAAATAGATGGGTTTTTGGACTTGATCTTGATCCTGGACGAGCACCGCACTTATCGCCCTCTCAGTTATGGCAAAATATAACCTGAGGGGCGTTGCCACTTGAGGTTTGCACAGAACCAGTGGGCTCGCCAAGTACTCTTTGATCTTCACAAAAGCTTCTTCACACTCCATCGTCTAGACAAACCTGTTATTCCTCTTCAAGCATTGGAAGTACGGGTTGCCCTTCTCTCCACTGGCGGATACGAATCAAGACAGGGCGGCCATCCGGCCCGTGAGCTGCTGCACCTCCTTTACCGTGGCAGGACTCCTCATCGCCAGAATGGCGGCACATTTGTCGGGATTTGCCTCGATTCCCCTTTCCGACAAGAGAAATCCCAGAAATTTTCCTACCTCCACGCTGAAAATACACTTCTTACGATTCAGTTTCAACTTGTACCTGGCTATTGTAACGAACAACTCTTCCAGATCAGTGATGTGCCTGCTCTTTTCCAGAGATGTTAGACCATGTCGTCAACATATGCTTGCACATTCCTCCTGAGCATAGGGGCGAGCACCTTGTCCATTAGCCTCTGGTACGTGGCCCCCGCATTCTTCAGCCTGAAAGGCATCACCTTGTAGCAATAGCACAACCTTTTCGTCATGAAAGCGGTCTTTTCCTCATCCATGGGATGCATTTTAATTTGGTTGTAACTTGAGAAGGCATCCAAGAAGCTGAGCAACTTACACCCTGACGCACTGTCTACCAGGGCATCTATACTTGGCAAAGGATAAGAATCCTTTGGATAGGCTTTATTCAGATCCATGAAGTCAACACACATCCGCCATTTCCCACTGCTCTTCTTGACCAGAACGACATTGGCGAGCCATTCTGGATATTGGATCTCCCTGATATGGCTTGCTGCAAGGAGTTTCTGCGTCTCGTCCTTGATCAGCTGTCTCTTTTCTTCGTTGAACTTTCTCCTTCTCTGGCGGATTGGCCTGACCTGGGAATCCATTGCTAAACGAGGACACAAAAAATCGGGGTCAATCCCCGACATGTCTGAAGCAGACCATGCAAATGCGTCCAGGTTTCTACTTATTACCTTGGCGATCTGATCTTGTGTCTCGCCATCTAAGGTTTTCCCCAGCTTAAACGTCTTGCCGTTGATCTTCGTCTCAAGCCACTCCTCGACCGGCTGAGGCCTCTTCTCACTGGCGATCAGCGCTCTCGCAATCCCTGACTCCCTGGCGGTCTCCGGGCAGTTTTCTCTTCTTCCACCCGAGCGGCGCTCTCGGACCTGGCCTCGACATCCTCCATTGCCACATCACCCTCGGTGGCCACCTCCAACGCTGTATCCACAACTCGCTGGTTTTCCTGCTCAGGCTCCACACCAGGGGGCGGCGTTGTGGTTACATGGCATACCGATCTCTTGTTCTTGAGGTTGTTTTCATAGCACTTCTTTGCCTCCTTTTGGTCAGAACGGATGGTGATGACCACCCCTTCCATTGATGGTAACTTGACCTTCATGTGCCTTGTTGAAGGCACAACTCCTGTCCTGTTGAGTGTTAGCCTTCCCAACAAGATGTTGTATGCCGACGGAGCGTTCACAACGAGGTACCTGATCTTTTATGTGCGCGAGGCCAACCCATCTGTGAATGTCGACCTTAACTCAATGTACCCCCTGACCTCCACTTGATCATCGGAAAAACCGTACAAGCAGCCCCCATATGGCCTCAGCTGGTCAGGGGATAATTGTAACTTTTCAAAAGTCGGCCAAAACATCACATCTGCCGAGCTTCCTTGATCGACCAACACCCGATGGACTGTCCTTCCCGCCGTAACAAGCGAGATCACAATAGGGTCATTGTCATGAGGCACAACATCCCTAAGGTCTCCTTTGGTGAACGTGATGTCCACGTCGGGTGAGTGATCCTCAAAAACCTCCACTGACATCACAGACCTTGCATACTTCTTTCGCTGCGTTGCAGTACACCCACCACCCGAGAATCCGCCAGCTATGGTGTGGATCTCGCCGTGAATGGGTACTTCATGCTGCTGTCCCTCACTACCCACCGGTTGGGAACCTGATGATTGCCCCGCTTGCTTCTCTAGCAAGTAATCCTTCAAGAACCCACACTTGACCAACTCGGCGAGTTGGTATCCCAAAGCCAGACACAAATTGATAGAGTGGCCAAAGCTCTTGTGGAACTCACACCACGCGTCAGGTTTTGGTCCCAACACCTTATCCGTTGTCTTCTCAGGCACTTTGAGCCTGGCAGCAATGTTCGGGATGGCGATCAGGTTAGCTAATCCCATCACGTACTCGTACCTCGGCGGGCGATTAGTCTCGCTGGGCCGCCCCAGCCCCTTCCCCTTACTCTTCTTTGGGTCATAAGGATGACGCATCCTTTGATCCCTCTTCCTCGCCGCCGCCTCCATCACCCTCTGCGGCTGGATCCTCGTCTGAGCGCGTGGCTTAGCTGGTGCCACATTTCCCCTTTTCTAGGAGACTTCGCTCTCAGCGGCGATGAGCCACGGCACGTCGCCGGATTTCAGCGAACGTGGCGGGGTGACTCCTGATCAACTATTCACTAAAAGGCCCAGAAAATACGCCCTTTTTGAAGGCACGTACAAACATTTCTTCATCCTTACCTGGGAAGCGGACTATCTCCGAATCTGTTCAGAAAATCCTTCAGAGCCTCCCCTTGATACTGCCTCACGTCAAACAGATCGTAAGACACCAAAGGCGGTGCCTTGTTCACTATGTACTGCTCAACGAACATCTTGGAAAACTGCTGGAATGTGGTAATGTGGCCAGTAGGTAAACTGACGAACCAGTCTTGCGCTGTTCCACTGAGAGTGCTCATGAACACCTTGCAGTAGACCGCGTCTGACCCTCCTGAGAGCATCATTTGAGTGTGAAATGTCGTGAGGTGAGCCTCAGGGTCCTCCACCCCGGTGAAAGATGCTTCCACCGCTACCGTATTTGCAGGGACCATCGTGTCCATGATCTCCTGAGAAAACGGCATGGGAAAGCTACACGGTGGGGATGGGGGTGCAGATCTGTCCCCAACCGCACGCTCCTACCGTCCCTGAAGAGCTTTACGCAGCTCTTCGTTGATCCTGTTGAGCTCTTCATTCCTAGCCTGTGAGAAGACTAGTGCCTCGTGCATTCTTTCTTGCTCAGAACGCGATGCAGCTACGTTCTCCTGCAACGTCCTCATCATCTCCATCACCTGCGTCATAGACACAGCGTCCTCTTCGGTTGACGGCACGACTGAACTGGATCGCGTTGTCCATATCCTTTCTCAGCAAACTCAGCAACTCAAAGAAACTCCAAACGAATGGTGAAAACTCCGAAAACCGACTGTGACAGCAAGCAGTCGAACTGAAAACACCAAAACATCAACAAAATCGAACTGTGGTTGGGAATCACCTTTTATACGGCCCCACGGTGGGCGCCAGATGATCCTGTCGGTTGTGTTGGGTTTAATAGTGCCAAAGTTCAAGAGGGGGGGTGAATTGACCTTTTAAAACTTCTTCGCAGAAACAGTGTTTAACCCAGTTTTACAGAAAATAAATCGATTTATGTGAAAATGAACAGATTTATTTCAGCACTGTTTTTCTGTTTGAAACGCTTTTAATACAGCAGAGCTAATCCCAAGACTATGCAGTGAGGATTTCCAGCAGCACACACAGATATCAGATTTGAAAAACAGTGAAACACAAAAACAGCAAGCTTCAATTTCAAGCAAGTGATTAAGGTTCAATTGATAGTATGCTAGTTAATTGAGTGACCTTTGCAAACAAGCTGTTCCTGTGACTTTTAACAGACTATGAGTTTTCTTCTTGATGTCAAGAAATTTTCCAGAAATTAAGAACAATGAATTACAAAACAGCAAGCTTCAACTTTAAGCAATTTGTTTAAAGTTCAATTAATAGCATTGACAGTTTCTTGAACAGCCTATCACAGTCAATCTGTTCCAATGGTTTTAGCAGATTATGTATGTTCTTATCAGATTCAGATACCTTTTTCAGAAATCAAGAACAGTATGCACAGTGCCCAGAAAGAACAGATTTATTTTCAATTGAACAGATTTATTTCTTTGCTGTTTTATCAATTATGCAGGAACGAAATAGCAGAGTGAGGGAGAGAATGAACACAAACAATTATACTGGTTCACTCAACCTGAGCTACATCCAGTCTTCACCAACAACAGGTGGAATTCACTAACACACAGTACAATCAAGTACACTTCCCACTGTTCTTGAAACCTACAAGAACTTAGGTACTCTTGCTGAAAAAACCTATTTCAGCACTCATACACACACATCCACTCTCCAAGAACACCTATCAAGAAGAGGATTCAACCAAACTATTACAAGTGATAAGATGTGAAACGACTATACCTGATTGAGGTAACAAAGATCTGCCTTAACCCAGTAGGCAAGATTGCTAGAACAGTAGCTGCACCTCACACCAAGCTTTTGGAACCAAACCAAGAACAAGCACTTTGTGATTTTTGAAATCTTTGAAGAACAAATGCTAATCCTTGAAAACACTTAACTCTCTGCTGTCAAAACTTGTTTTTTGCAAATGTATGAACTGTTTGAATCGTTATTAAACTCAGAAAACAAGTTTGCATTTTATAGAAAGCCAGCTTATAACAGAATTTTGAAAAACAGTTAAAGCTGTTATAAAATGAACAAATTGAAAATAAAATAAACTGATTTATTTTCAAAAGCAGTTAGAGAATCTGTTAAGTGAGGAGACTTAGTCAACCATTCTGGTGCTGAGATAAAACTGAAAAGCGTTTAAGTATGATATGGCACCAGAGGCAAAAAAGAATCTATTCATTTACAGATGAACAGATTTATTTTTCAAAACGAAAACAGAGGAAGTTTAACTATTTGAAACTCAGTCGTTTTGAAAAGAAGAAGACTTAGTCAAAATACCTGATGCACAAAATCCAATTTTTACAAGACTTTAGCCAAGGCATCAGTGAAGAAAATGAATCTGTTTATTTAGAAAAGAACAGATTTATTTTTATGCAGTAAAACGTGTTTTTGTGTAAAACATGTGCAAAACAGTTTTAGAAAACTTATGCTTGTTCTTAACACATGGCCAGTGGTTATGAGGTGAGATACTCAGCAAAAAGCTACTCTTAGACAACCTCTAAGCAGTAACTAAGACACACTTAAAGCAAAGCACAAATACATGGAAAGTACATAAATGTCTTCATCAAACACTACATACAAGTCTTCATCAAACACAATCTTGAAGGGGCAGCAACCATCTTCAACAGGTTGACCTAGCATAAGAGCGATACCTCGTCACGATCTTCCTCACCATCTTTGACACCACGTGCCCTTCAAGTTCACACCACCGATTGTCTCTTTGAGACCCTGAAAACACAAGATAGTGCCCCTACGGCCGGTGGCGCTCCGACGCTCAAGTCAGTAACAAGAACACCCAAAAACTGAGAGAAAACTATACTCTGTAGAACCGTACTAAAGTGCACTCAACCCAAAACAATGAGCCGTAATGCACGTACCTCTGCAAATTCTGTTAAGTTTACCTTTATAGCTAGGTTTTTTCTCTCTCCAGGCAGTTATGCTTTGACCGCGTGGCTCGCATCCAACCCTGCACGTGTCACCATCTGGGCTGGGGTAGCAGGTCCCGACCCTACACGTGTCATCATTTGAGCTAGGAAAACTCGAGCGTCATTTCTATATTGCATCCAACTCTACACGTGTCATCATCTGGGTTGGAGTAACAGGTAGCATCCAACCCTACACGTGTGGTCATCTGGTTTGGGGTAACTTGAGCGTTATTTCTATGTAGTAACCAGTCGCGCGACCAAGTCTCCTATTCGAGGATTAATCTAGCACGTAACACACTCTGGAACACCACCCGACAAGGCGAGTATTGGATGCAATAAAGTACACCATCTCTGTGATATCGCTTGTCGCAAGTGCTACCCTCCTTATTGCTACGCCATGCATGTTCCAGCTGAGGAAACCTTGCCACCAACGAATGTCCACTCTGGGAATCCCGTCGTTGATGAGCAAGTTGTTTCCTCCAACTCATTCGACCTTCATGCCCCATGCTGGCGTACCAATCATCTTACTAAACTTACACGCTTGAACTTACTCGTCTGAGCCTCCAACAGCTTTAACTAAGCTTACTGGGAAACCCGGCAATGTGTTCCTTGCGACGATGTCAGATCACCTGATCTTCCATTATCTAACATGTCGATGACACACAAACCCGGCGACCACCGACTATGTACACTGCAGAACGCCACTTCCACAAACGGCGACTATGCTCACTTCTGAACCATTCATCTTTCTCCTGTCCACGTGCCCTGCTGAGCACGCCCCACATAGTCACTTGCAGACACGTCATCACACCCGATGACCTGGTCGGTACAGTAGTCAATTAGTTTTGAAACAAGTATAGCATAAGGAAAGCGATAGTCAGTTAATCTTTTGGATTTCAGCATATGTTCATTGATGATATACACCCAGTTAACCTTGATTAGATTCATGATGTAGTATAGAAGGATTAAATCCTCTTCATGTAGAACAACATGGCTTGTACCTCTTGGGATGAGCTGCCATGCTATTATGTAGGCAACAAGTCATGATGTTAGGTTCAGATTACCTGCATGGAATCTTCTTATGCTCTGGGCAGAGTTCCTCATACAGCTTCTGTAATAATGAATTTTGTTGAATTCCTGAATCTCACTTGTGTTCCCTTTTCCAACCTTTAGACCAGAGTATTTGATTCCAGCCACTGAGTTCCAGACTTCACTGGTGACCTTCATTTTGATCCCTTTCACATAGGATACAATGTGTTGAACCAAGTGGTGTTCAAGCATTGAAGAATCCAAACCCCTTTGAAGGATGTTGAAGGCTAGGCTATGCTTGTTGTTGCTGAGCTGTCTTAGATAGGATATGGGGTAGATTGTTTATGTAATCCACTCTTAAATGAATCCAAAGCATAAGCATTCTCAATCTTTTTAAAAGAAAAGTGTTTTTCAAGCTAAGTGAAAAACAACCTGTTGTTTTTTCGAAACAACCGATTGTTTTATACTTAGGTGTTTTTAGAAAGGTTGAAAATTGTTTTTATGGTTGACTTGCTATCAAAACCAAAACAACCGATTGATTCGTGGAAACAACTGATTGTTTGTTTTGGTACCATAACAGAAAACTGTTTTGTGCTTTGACTGAGCATTAAATGTTTTTTCAACTGTTTACGCTCCAGTTTTTAATGCTTTGACCAATCTTTAAATGCAATGCATAGTTTGTTAAGATTTGATAACAAACAACTTTGTTTTACAAATAGAAAAATAGTTTTGGGTTTTTTAAAAGATTTTGAGAACTTACTGATTTTGCAAAAGAGAAAGAGTTGAGATTTCTTAGAGACTGAGATTGATCAAAGAGTGTGAGATAGGATTTTCTCTTGTATTGATTTCAGATTTGTTTTTGTAATAAGTGTAATCCTTGTATATGTTGAAAGAACCTTGTGTGTTTGCTGAGTGATCCTGCCTGTTGACCGGAACGCTGGAAACTGCCTCGTCAAAGGATCGACGTGCGCACCGCTTCACACCTCCGTTCCTCTTCGAGATCCACCTCAAGAACCTGCAAAGAAACAGAGCGGCGCCGCTGCGGTCGATCACACTCCAACGCCCAAGTCAGTGACCGAATCACCAAATACTAAGAGAACAAGAACCGTGCAAATCCTCTCTCACAGTCAGCTCTATAACTCGCAAGCGTAAAAAGTATAATCTGAACGTGCGTACCTCAGAAAGTTCGTTAAGAACTCTTATATACCTGGTTGCTTTCTCTCTCCTGGCAGTTACAGACTTGGACACGTGGCTCGCATCCAACTGTACACGTGCCATCATCCGGAGGCTCCTTGACTTGGGCGCTGCTTCTGACTCTCTTTTTGGCTAAGTTACTTATGCATGGTGCTGCCCAGTGCATAGCTAACTTGGGAGTGCGATCTCTACTGGAACTGGCGAGTTAGGGGGCCTTCATACACCTTCCCTGTGGTCTCGCCGGCCGCCTTCATAATCTGCTTCTCCTTCATCTTCGGCGATCTCCAACCGCTTGGTCGCCTGAGTTTACATCTGGCGACTTCATCTTAAACCCAGTGATCGCCTATTCTGGTATGCTGGAGATCGGAACACGCCAACTTAATAACTGGCGACTTCACGAGCCCCCCGACTTCCTTCCCTTCTGCCAACCTGGCGCCTTGCCAACACGCCTATACTGTAGCAGGATGCCACGTCATCACTCCCGACTACCAGGGCGGTACACAAGCCCCCCAGTCTTAAGCGAAGACTTGTCCAGCGAAAAGACTGAAAGAGTCACGTCAACACCGATCTACGTGGCACTGACGCAGAATTCCAAGCGGTTGTACCTTCTGCTGTTCTGACGCTCCACCACACCCCTCGTCCATCGCTCGACACGTGGCTTCATCAACGGTTACCTTCAGTTACCGTTTGCGCTTCCCAAACCCATTTTCGAAAAAACTCTTAAACCCATTTTCACTCAACACTGTTCCATCACTTTCCCTCGCATTCACGAACGCTCTAACCTTCTTCTGCAAAAAAGCTCTCAGCGCTCTCCAACATTCTGAATCATCATCAACCTTCATCGTCTTCCTGATCATCAAAAGGTACCTACTTTCCTTTTTCTGCTTGTTTTTCTTGCATTTTAACCGATTCGTATCATCCTGTAACTGCCTGGTGCATACGCTGTGGGTTGCTTTTCCATTTCTCCTTCTTCGTAACTTAGGGCTTCGTCACTCATCGCAACGAACCTACGTTCGTTCGTTTTTCACCTTCCCTCCATGATCGAGTCAGCCTTCGCAACCCCTGATCATTTTTCCTTTTCTTCTTCCTTTGCAGCTGCAACAATGACTCGCACAAAGATCACCCCGAATCCTCCTCCTTCATCAAGAAACCCCCCTTCTCAAGCACACGACCCACCACGAGTTCGTGGCGCTTCATCCTCCTAGGCTGAGAGGCCTGCGTCTTCCCGCCCTAATCTGGCCCAGGCAACTCCACCTACCGCCGGAGGAGCCCCCGTTCCCTTGCCAGACTTCAAAACCTTGTATCCCTGGGCCAACTCGACCCTTCTGAGGGAGACATCTTCTGTGAACACTGCGGGAGCAGTTTTGCGGTTGACTAAGGGGGATGAGCTTCACCAATCATTTCATAAGGAGCACGACGAAAAGATGATAGTGCTACCTTGCCCCCCCGATCTGCCTGTTTGTGCTGATGACAAAGTGAGTGCCGACGGGCCCTTCTGCTTCGTCTACACGACCTTATTCAAAAAGGTGAAGCTCAAGTTCCCTTTCACCCGTTTCGAAAGGGAACTCCTTACCGAGCTTAACATCGCCGCCGCCCAGCTCCATCCCAACAGCTGGGCGTTCGTGCGAGCGTTCCAAGTGATGTGCGACCATCTGGGGTTGCCCGCATCCGTGGACGTTTTCTTATTCCTCTTCGAAGCCAAGCACCCAGGAGACCGCCTGTGGGTTAGCTTGAACGCGATTGCTGGGAGGTCAATCTTCTCCATTTTCCAGCAATCCTACAAGGACTGGAAAGGGAAGTTCGTCCAAGTGCGCCCCAATGACGAGGACAACTCCCTACTCGACGGCTTCCCCTTGTACTGGGTGGACAAGGGGAAAAAAGAGTCCAAGAGCTGTTTTAGGAGACCCAGAAGTCCTAACAGCATGGGAGCGTTGGACCGAGATCTATGCCTTTTCTGGAAAAGGGTGGCGGGTGCTAACATCACTTTCCTTACCACCACCTTGATCTGTTTCGAATTCTACGAGGACCAACTCGAAATTCGAATAGGTTAGGACACCTAAACTCTTGCTTTGATACTGCTTCTGTTTAGCTGTTTCTGGGCGTCTTGTGCGTTACGCGCAAGACTTTGGTTTTATCTTTCCTGCACATATCATCTGCTTTGCTGCATACTACCTTATGCACTTATTTTCTCCTTGAGTTAACCCACGCATTTTCGTTCCATGCAGATAACATGTTGGGTAAGGGCATGCTTGCTGAATTGAAGGCGCTCGCCCGAAACCACGGGTTGGCGACGGGCTCCCAAACAGTGCCCAACTCGGTGGTGGAGAAAGCCATTGCTCACGGACGTTCGCCACCCAAGGACTCAGCTCCCTCCGAGGTCCAACCTGCCGCCCAACGCAAGAAAATGGTCCTCAAGAGACCTAAAAGGAAAGCCCCTCAGGTGATCCATGAGGAAGAGGAAGAAGATGACGAGGCCACCGAAGACGGTTTGGTCTCAAAGAGGAAGAGGGTGGCACCTTCTTCACCGCCTGCTCCACCCCCTCTTCCAACCTCAACACCTCCATCGACGCCTGCTCCTCCTCCATCATCGCCACCCCCACAGGCTCCTGCCTCACCAGTCCAAGCGGTCCCACTGGCCACTGCGCCACTTGCAGTTGAGGCCCAAGAGCCAAACTTCATGGAGGACCCCCCAAGCGCCTCTACACCATATGTGTCAGCTGGAGGGGGTCCCCCTTCAAACGCCTCAGCTGTAGAAGTTGCTCCAATCGGGGATGAGGTTGCTCATACCTCTCCGATTCTGATCACCGAATCCCCGATTCCGTCGCCACGCCAAGAAGCGCCTACTGAAGAACCCGCTAAGGAAAGTGGCGACGAGAACCAACAACAGGCTCACCTGGTGCCTCTCCAAGCAGCAAACCTCCCTTTGGAGGTCACAAGGATGTGGAAGCCTCTATCTGCTAAGCTGAAGACCATAGCAGAAGACATCCCGGCGATCATAACCAGAGTTGTGGAGAGCTCAACCAGGAGGCTCCAAGACAACCTCTTCAACCTCAAAACTGACAACAGCACCATGAGGGTCGAGGTGGAGAAGTTGTCTTTCAACCTGACGCTCGCGGAAATCGAACACTCCCGAGTGGAGGATGCAATGAACACCGAGCTCAGGCTGGCGCGCAAAGAGGCCACTGACCTTCGCCACAAGGTGCAACAACTTGCTCAAGAAAATATTGAACTAGAGAGCAAGATTGTGCCTTACCGCGTCAGGGTGGCTGACCTGGAGGCTCTGATAAAAGCCGACGCCGCGAAGGTGCAAAAACTGGAGCAGAGGTCAGTCGACCGAGAGAAGTTCCTTGGGCAAGTGGAAAAAGCAAGGGACGACGCCATAGTCGATCTCGCCGAGGCCAACGCAGAGAAGGGAAAGGTGGCTGCTGAATTGGCCCAAGCACAAGCGGAATCCAAGAAGGTTACTGAAGACCTTCTCCAGGCTCAAGAGACCAATGAACAACTCAAGAAAGAGGTTGAAGAGCTGGAGCAACAGAACAAAGAGCTGAAAGAGCAAACTGAAGACCTCAAGAAGCGGATTGAGGAACTTCAGAAGCAAATTGAAGAACTCAAGCTAAACTCTGCTCAAATTCTGGCTGCTGGATTCGAAGCTGCGCGGGAACAATTCGCTTGCCTGTTCCCCGACCTGGATCTCAGCATGGTGTCGCTGAACAATGAAGTGGTGGATGGAAAAGTGGTGCCCGCCGAAGACTAATCAATTCGATCCACCCATCGCCCTTTCTGCTTTCCTTTGTAAATAACTTGTAATAGACTTTATGTCCCTCCGTATATATGTTCTGAACTGTTATTCGCTGTTAACGACAAAGTCTGCGTTTCTCCTCTTATGTTTTCCTTAATCGCTTCAACTTTTCTGGCTTGTTTTACTTTCAAC
This sequence comes from Phaseolus vulgaris, assembly GCF_000499845.2. Classification (NCBI taxonomy): domain Eukaryota; kingdom Viridiplantae; phylum Streptophyta; class Magnoliopsida; order Fabales; family Fabaceae; genus Phaseolus; species Phaseolus vulgaris. Next base: position 19,760 of record NW_027174131.1, on the reverse strand, counting down.
GAAAAATCTCAGTAATCTCGTAGGCACGATCTTGTGCTTGGATGTTTCGAACCATCTCAATTTCGAATAATAACCATATTTATCAACTCGTAACTTAAGGCAATAACCCTTAGCGTAAAATGATACCTTAAGCAACAAACTTTGACTCAGCCACCGGCTTAGATACTGCTTCACCCAATCTGCTCCATCAAAACGGGTCTTTTAACTTTTTCGCCTCTGTTTGATCTTTCCCGGGTCGCCAGAGACCCTTGGCGATCGGGTTCTTTCTGGCTTCACGCCTTGCTCGTTGATCTGGGGGTAGAGATGCCTTTCGGATCCTTCTCTGCCTCCTTGTGCTTCAGAGCAAGAGACCGGGTGGCTAGGCGTTCTCTTCGAACCTACCTTAGCCACCCTCAGAACTTCTTCCACCCTCTACACCGTACCTGGACCCGTTCGAGACGAGAAGGATTTTATCTTGCCTGAACTCGCTCATAGGCGAGAAGGTCTTTAACTCGCCTGAACTCGCTCATAGGCGAGAAGGTCTTTAACTTGCCTCTACATTGTCCCGGGGGTTACATCTCCTCTCCCCCAGCAACACTGAGGACTTTTACTTGCCTCTACATTGCCCCAGGGGTTACATCTTCTCGCCCCCAGAAACACTGAGGACTTTTACTTGCCTCTACATTGCCCCAGGGGTTACATCTTCTCGCCCCCAGAAACACTGAGGACTTTTACTTTTTCTCGCCTGCACTCGCTCGACAGCGAGGAGGTCTTTAACTTGCCTCAGGACGCGCGAGGGCGTTGAGGTCTTTTAACTGGTGCCTCCGATCGCCGAAAGACGATGAGGACTTAGAAAACTTTAACTGATGCCTCCAATCGCCGAAAAACGATGAGGACTTAAAAAACTTTTTAGAAAGCATGCAAAATATCTTTAACTCGCCTTAAGTCACGTATAAGTGACAAGGTCTTCTTCAAAACTTTTTTGGAAAACAGCAAGCATGCAATCTAGAAACGCCTTGTACTTCGTAAACTCTTCTTTTATTGGGTGGCCTCGTTAAAAACCCTCCTTAGGGAAAAAAGAGTGCCCCCTTCAAACTGTTTTATCAGAGACATTGTAATGTAACTTTTGTGTTTGTCTTTACTTACAAGCTCTTAACTATAGTACAACTTCAGGTGCGTGGCATTCCAAGTGCGAGGGATCGCCCCCCCTTCCAGTGTCTCCAAGCGGTAGGCGCCGTTCCCGAGCGCCTCAGTTATTCTGAACGGTCCCGTCCACTTAGGCGACAGCTTATTCTCCATCTCGTACTGGTGGGCTTTTCTCATCACCAGGTCGCCTTCTCTAAATTGCCTTGGCATCACCTTCGAGTTATACCTTCGTTCAATCCTTCTCTTCACCGCCTCAGCTTTCAGTCTCGCCTCTTCCCTGACCTCGTCCAGCAGATCCAGGTTCAGCCTTCTCTCTTCGTTCGAGTCTTCCTCTACAAAGTTCTGGAATCTCGGCGAGCTCTCCTGGATCTCTACTGGAATCATCGCATCACACCCATAGACCAAACTGAACGGGGTCTCATGGGTTCCTGACTGCTCGGTGGTGTGGTATGCCCAGACTATACGAGGCACCTCCTCAGCCCAGCTTCCCTTGGCTTTTTCTAGCCTTCTCTTCAAACCTCTCAACAACACCCGATTAGCTGATTCCACCTGGCCATTTGTCTGAGGGTGCTCGACGGATGCAAACACTTGTTGAATTCCTACACCTTCGCAGAGCTTCTTCAACAGGTGGCTTGCAAACTGAGTCCCATTATCCGACACCAGGCGTTTAGGCACTCCAAACCGGCACACGATGTTCTTCCACACGAAACCTTCGATCCTGTGTGTGGTGATCTGGGCCACTGGTTCTGCTTCGATCCACTTGGTGAAATATTCAATCGCCACCACCAAGTACTTCATCTGCCTGATCGCCAGCGGGAAAGGTCCCAGGATGTCGATTCCCCAGGTATGAAACGGCCAAGGGCTATAGATCGACTTCAACTCCTCGGGAGGTGCCTTATGCCAATCGGCGTGATGTTGGCATTGTTTGCAACATTGGGCATACTTCTTGCAATCCTCTCTCATCGATGGCCAGTAGTATCCTGCACGAAGAGTCCTCGCGGCCAGAGCTCGACCCCCGACGTGGCTTCCGCATATACCTTCGTGGAGCTCCGCCATGATTCTCGTGCACTTCTCGCCATGTATACATTCCAGGAGCGGGTGAGTGAACCCAAACCTGTACAGATCGCCATCAATCAGGGTGTACTTGCTAGAATTCTTCTTTACCTTCCTAGCCTCAGTCGGATCCAGCGGGAGAAGGCCATCCGCCAGGCACCGCTTGTACTGGGTTATCCAAGTGTCTGGCTCATGGGTAGCGCAGACCTGCATCACATTCACCTTCTCTCCCCGACATGCTCTAATTCTCGGCGATCTCAGAGTTTCTTGCGTCAGGGACTTATGGCTTCTCGCTGCTTTCTCCGTCGACTTGCTTATCTGAAGGACCAGGTGATCTGCCACAAATGCTCTCGGCGTCTTCAGAGTTTCTTGAATCACCGTCCTCTGCCTACCCCCCTTGCCTGAACTGGCGAGCTTAGCTAGCAAGTCAGCTCGGGCATTCTGCTCTCTGGGCACATGCACTACTTCAAAGGAGGCAAAAGAACTCTTCAACTCCTGCACATATTCCAGATAGGCCGCCATTTGTGGATCCTTAGCCTGGAACTCGCCTGTTACTTGCCCTGTGACTAGCAGCGAGTCACTCTTAGCCATCAGCACCCTAGCTCCCATCTCCTTGGCCAGCAAAATCCCGACGATCAGCGCTTCGTATTCTGCTTGATTGTTACTGGCTTTGAATGCAAATCTCAAAGATTGTTCGATCAGCACGCCGTTGGGTCCTTCCAAAATGACTCCAGCACCGCTACCCTGCTGGTTCGACGATCCATCCACCGAGAGTACCCAACGGAAATCATCCCCTTCAACCCGCGTCGCCTCTGATGAGAGCTCAACCACGAAATCTGCAAAGATTTGCCCCTTGATCGGGCCTCGGGGCTCATATTTAATATCAAACTCTGACAACTCTACTGCCCACTTCACCATCCTTCCCGCAACGTCAGGTTTCTTCAGGACCTTCTGGATGGGCAGGTCAGTCATCACCAGTATTGTGAAACTATGGAAGTAGTGGCGCAACCTCCTCGCCGAAAATACCACAGCCAACGCAGCCTTCTCCAGGGCCTGATATCTCGTTTCTGGGCCCTGCAACACCTTGCTCACAAAATAAATAGGCTTCTGAGCCTGATCTTGATCCTGGGCGAGCACCGCACTCACTGCCCTCTCAGTTACAGCAAAATACAACCTGAGAGGGATTCCCACCAGCAGTTTGCACAGAACCGGCGGGCTCGCCAGATACTCCTTCAGTTTGACGAAAGCTTCCTCGCACTCTTTCGTCCAAACGAACTTATTATTGCGCCGCAGACACTGAAAATAGGGATGCCCCTTTTCTCCGCTAGCTGACACGAAGCGAGATAGGGCTGCCATCCGACCTGTTAGCTGCTGGACTTCTTTCACCGTAGCTGGGCTCCTCATCGCCAAGATGGCGGCACACTTGTCTGGGTTGGCTTCTATTCCTCTTTCAGTCAAGAGGAAACCTAAAAACTTTCCAGCCTCCACGCCGAAAATGCATTTCTCCGGATTGAGCTTTAACCTGAACTTGGCGATCGTCGTGAACAATTCTTCCAAGTCTGCAACGTGCTTGCTTTTTTCCGGCGAGGTCACGACCATGTCATCGACGTACGCTTGCACGTTCCTTCCCAGCATTGGTGCAAGTACTCGATCCATCAGCCTCTGGTATGTGGCCCCCGCGTTCTTCAGCCCAAACGGCATCACCTTATAGCAATAGCACGATCTCTCCGTCATGAAGGCTGTCTTCTCTTCATCCATGGGATGCATCTTGATCTTATTATATCCCGAGAAGGCATCCAGGAAACTCAGCAACTTACACCCTGCAGCACTATCGACCAGGGCATCTATGCTTGGTAAAGGATACGAATCCTTTGGGCAAGCTTTGTTCAGGTCGGTGAAGTCGACGCACATGCGCCATTTCCCGTTACTCTTCTTCACCAGCACGACATTTGCCAGCCATTCAGGGTACTGGACTTCCCTGATGTGGCCTGCAGCGAGGAGTTTCTGTGTTTCGTCCCTGATCGCCTGCCTCCTCTCCTCGTTGAACTTTCTTCTCCTTTGTCGCACTGGTCTCACCAAATTGTCCATCGCCAGATGATGGCACAAGAAGTCGGGATCAATCCCGGGCATGTCCGAAGCGGACCATGCAAACGCGTCCAGATGCCGCTCAATCACCTTGGCGATCTGGTCCTGGAGCTCGACCTCCAGAGATCTTCCCAGCTTGAAGATCTTTCCTCCGATCTCCTTTTCGAGCCACTGCTCGACAGGTTTTGGCCTGGATTCTCTGGCGATCACCGCCCTGGCGATTCCCTGCTCCCTCGCTTCCTCAGGGCGATTCCGCGCCTCTTCCTCCTCCAGACCAGCATTCCTCTCCCCCAGCTCAGCGTCCACCATCTCCACATCTCTTCCGGCGGCCTCCTCTGTTACCGTCGATCTGGGCTTCACACCGGGAGGTGGGGTGGTTGTTACATAACTCACCGACCTCTTGTTTTTCAGGCTATTCTCATAGCACTTTTTCGCTTCTTTCTGATCAGACTTGATCGTGATCACCACCCCCTCCATAGACGGCAACTTCACCATCATGTGCCGAGTCGACGGAATGGCGCCTATCCTGTTAAGCGTGGGCCTCCCCAACAGGATGTTGTATGCGGAAGGAGTGTTCACAATGAGGTACTTGATTTTCTCCGTCCTCGACCCAGCCTCATCTGTAAACGTGGTTCTCAGCTCAATGTACCTGACCTCCACCTGGTCACCAGCGAACCCATATAGGCACCCTCCATAGGGCCTTAGCTGGTCAAGGGGCAATTCCAGCTGCGTGAAAGTCGGCCAGAACATCACGTCTGCCGAGCTTCCTTGGTCCACCAGAACTCTGTGGACCTTCCTTCCCGCCGTAACCAACGAAATGACTATGGGATCGTTGTCATGAGGCACAACGTCCCGAAGATCCTGCTTGGTGAACGTAATGTCCTCTTCCGGCGAGTGATCTTCAAACATATCCACCGTCATCACCGATCGCGCGTACTTCTTCCTCTGCGATGCGGTGCATCCACCACCTGAGAAGCCCCCTGCAATGGTGTGGATCTCCCCGTGGATAGGCATCTCGTGTTGCTGGGCTTCTCCACCTGCTGGCTGGGAACTCGACGCTCCCCCCGTCCTCCTGTCCAGCAGATAGTCATTCAGGAACCCGCTCTTAACCAGATCGTCGAGCTGATATCCCAAGGACAAACACGAGTCCAAAGTGTGGCCAAAGCCCTGGTGAAACTCACACCAGGCGTCTGGCTTTGGTCCTAGCACCTTGTCACCCACCTTCTCAGGCGCTTTCAACCTGGAAGATATGTTGGGAATGGCGATCAGGTCCGCTAATCCCATAACAAACTTGTGCTTAGGCGGGCGATTGTATTCCCGGCGTGCTGGTTGCTGGCGCCCCTGGCTCCTTCCCTTGTTCCTCCTATCGTAAGGATGGCGAGTCCTTTGGTCCTTCCTGGCCGCCGCCGCTGTTTCCAGCACCCTTTGCGGCTGGATTCTGGTCTGGGGGCGTGGCCTAGCGGGAGCCACGCTCCCTCTCTTCTCAGCGACCTCACTTTCATCGGCGATGTGAGCCACCGCAAGTCGCCTGACCTCAGCAAACGTTGCAGGGTGAGCCCTGATCAAGGCCTCGCAGAATGGTCCCGGCAGCACGCCCTTCTTGAATGCGTAGACCAGCATTTCTTCATCTTTAGCCGGCGATCTGACCATCTGCGCTCCAAAGCGATTCAGGTAGTCTCTGAGGGACTCTCCCTGGTACTGCCTTATATCAAACAGATCATAAGACACCCTGGGCGGTGCCTTATTCACAATATACTGCTCAACAAAAATCTTCGAGAACTGTTGAAAATTGGTTATGTGGCCGTTAGCAGGCTCACAAACCACTCCAACGCCGTTCCCTGGAGCGTACTCACGAACATTTTGCAGTAGACGGCGTCCGACCCTCCTGACAGCATCATCTGCGTATGGAACGTGGTGAGATGAGCCTCAGGATCCTCCACGCCGGTGAAAACAGCCTTAACCGGAACCACGCTCGTAGGAATAGGCGTGTCAGTGATCGCCTGAATAAAAGGCATGGGGAACACACGAGGTGGCGACGACGGCGCCACCTCTTCAGCAGAAGAACGCCCTTGCTGCTCCTGAAGAGCTTGACGCAGCTCCTCAGTCACCTTGCTGAGCTCCTCGTTCCTGGCGCGAGAGGCGACCAGGTCCTCATGCATTCTCGCCTGCTCTATGCGTGAGGCTTCCACAGTTGCCTGCAACGAACGCATCATCTCTGCCATCTGCGCCATGGTCATGGCAGCGGCGCCTTCGGTAGCGACGGGCGCAACTGGACTTGAGCGATTGCTTCTCATTTTTCTCATGAAACTCAGCGAATCACAGAATGCAGCGAACGACACTTCAACCACGATCGATTCAGCGATCAATCGGAGAAAACTGTGCGAAAATGCGCAAGAAAACTCAAGAACACCGTAAACCTTCAAAGAAAACCACAACTTCACCAGAAACCACCGCTTCCCCACGGACAACCAGACGAGCGAAAGGACTCAAACTCCACCGAACAAATTACGCGTAACAGCAGGAAATCCTTTCTTCACCGAACGAAAACCCAAACGAACGGTATAAAACGCGAATTCACCGAACGAAACTCAAGCAAACAGCGAACGATGGTTGCACCAGCACACAACCACGCAGAAAACTTCGAAAACCTCCAAGAACTCACGCTGGGGATGGGAGCAAGTTTTACACGGCCCCACGGTGGGCGCCTGATGATCCTGCCTGTTGACCGGAACACTGGAAACTGCCTCGTCAAAGGATCGACGTGCGCACCGCTTCACACCTCCGTTCCTCTTCGAGATCCACCTCCAGAACCTGCAAAGAAACAGAGCGGCGCCGCTGCGGCCGATCGCACTCCAACGCCCAAGTCAGTGATCGAATCACCAAATACTAAGAGAACAAGAACCGTGCAAATCTTCTCTCACAGTCAGCTCTATAACTCGCAAGCGTAAAGAGTATAATCTGAACGTGCGTACCTCAGAAAGTTCGTTAAGAACTCTTATATACCTGGTTGCTTTCTCTCTCCTGGCAGTTACAGACTTGGACACGTGGCTCGCATCCAACTGTACACGTGCCATCATCCGGAGGCTCCTTGACTTGGGCGCTGCTTCTGACTCTCTTTTGGCTAAGTTACTTATGCATGGTGCTGCCCAGTGCATAGCTAACTTGGGAGTGCGATCTCTACTGGAACTGGCGAGTTAGGGGGCCTTCATACACCTTCCCTGTGGTCTCGCCGGCCGCCTTCATAATCTGCTTCTCCTTCATCTTCGGCGATCTCCAACCGCTTGGTCGCCTGAGTTTACATCTGGCGACTTCATCTTAAACCCGGTGATCGCCTATTCTGGTATGCTGGAGATCGGAACACGCCAACTTAAATATTGGCGACTTCACGAGCCCCCCGACTTCCTTCCCTTCTGCCAACCTGGCGCCTTGCCAACACGCCTATACTGTAGCAGGATGCCACGTCATCACTCCCGACTACCACGGCGGTACACTGAGAAGTGTTGTGTGTTCTTGAGGGGATCAAGATCAGCATTCTTAGTGTTGGTGTGTTGACCAAGAGAAGTGTGTGTCTTGTGGGGATCAAGGTCACTTTCTTGGTTGTGTTGTAAGTGATCTAGGTTTGATTGCTTAGTGGAATTCCTTAGTGGTTTCTGAGAAGACTGGATATAGCTTTGGGTTTAGAGTGAACCAGTATAAACATCTGTGTGCATTCTCTCTATCCTTAATCTCTTTAAATTCCATTTTGATATTTGCAAACTGGTATATACAACCGATTGTTTCTGTGAAACAACCGATTGTTTTTCTGGTGTTGTTGTTTTTGCTTTGTGTATTGTCAAACTGAATTCTTTATCATTTGTTTCTCGAGATAATTTCATTATTGGCTTAAAAGTTTGCGAAAACCCTATTTAAACAATTCACCCCCCTCTAGTTTAAAGCCATCCATTCTAACAATTGGCATCAAGAGCTTGGGTCTTGAAATTTATTCAAGTGTGATCTTAAAACTTTTTTTTGATGGCTGATAGACTACCTTTTGGGGAAGGTTCTTCAATCAACAGACCACCTCTATTTTGTGGTTTGAACTACCAATTTTGGAAAGTGAGAATGAAAATATTTATGGAATCACTTGACAAAGGAATTTGGGATGCAATTGAAAATGGTCATTTTGTCCCAAAGTTTGAAAAAGATGGATCTTTCATTGAAAAGCATTGGTCTCAATGGATTGATTTAGAAAGCAAGAAGGCCAAATTCGATTGCATTGCCAAAAATATAATAACCTCTGCTTTAAATTCAAATGAGTTTTTCAGGGTCTCTCAATGCAAATCAGCAAAAGAAATGTGGGACACCTTGGAGGTAACTCATGAAGGTACAAATGAGATGAAGAGAGCTAGGAAGCATACTGATTGAATAGACGAAACAACCGGTTGTTTGTCTGATAGAATGCTTAGTGAATTGCTTTTCTAATCTTCTACTATAGATGTTGTGTATTGCATAAAGTTTTGTTTTGCAGGAACTACTTCAGATTCAAACAAGTCCAACACAAGCAACTAGGGATTTGTCTTCATCAATAGGGGGAGATTGTTGAATCAAGTGTGATCAAAGGCTTTGAAGAATCCAAATCCTAGTGTTTGATGGAAGGTAGAAGTTGTTGTTGTGTTTAGGATAGGATCTGGGTAGTTTATCTGTGTAATCCACTCTTTGTTGAATCCAAAGCTAATAAAGTGTTTTCAAATCTTTTAAGATTAAAGTGTTTTTCAAACTAAGTGAAAAATAACCTGTTGTTTTATTGAAACAATCGATTGTTTTACACTTAGGTGTTTTTGAAAATGTTGAAAACTGTTTTGGTTGGTTGACTTGCTATCAAACCAAAACAATCAATTGTTTAGTGTTTTAAATCAATTGTTTGTTTGAAAATCCTAACAGAATTTGTTTTGTTAGTTACTTTAAATGTGTTTTCAAACTGAATGCGCTCCTGTTTTAAATGATTTGACCAATTTTTGAAAGCTATAAATAGTTTATGTTTTATAACAAAAAAAAAAAGAAAAAAAAATATCTGAGTTTTTCAATTTGAGAGAGATTGCTTTCAAGATTTGAACATTCACTATTCAACTTTGGTTTTCTCAAGAGAGAGTGGAATAGGATTACATTTGTATTGATTTCAGTTTATTCTGTAAACAAGTGTAATTCATTCTGAATACTTTGTATTTTCTGGTGTTGTAAGCCAAGGAGAGTTGAGTGCTCTTGAGGTTGTCAACATCAACATTCTTGGTGTGTGTTGTGCCTAAGGAAGTGTGTTTCTTGAGGGGTTCAAAGTCACTTCTTTGGTGGTTTTGTGTGTAATCTGTATTTGATTGCTTAGTGGATTGCCCAGTGGATTCTGGGGACTGGATGTAGCTCTTGGTTTAAGAGTGAACCAGTATAAATTGTTTGTGTATCTCTCTCTTCCCTTAAACTCATTTAAATTCAGTTGTTATTAATTTGTTGGTATAAACAATCGATTGTTTCGCAGAAACAACCGATTGTTTTTCTGGTATTTTGCTGTTTTGTGCTTTATATCTTGGCTAACTGAATTTCTGATTGAGTTTCATTCAAAGGATTTTATTGTAGCTTAAAAAGTTTTTGAAAACCCCTCTTAAACAATTCACCCCTCTCTCGTTTAAGGACATATATTCTAACACCTCAGCCCCTGCCAGCACTCCTCCTACTGGTGCTTCGGCTCCAAGTTCACCTAGACCAACCCCCGTTGATAACAGACAAAAGGGGGTGGTGGTGGAAACTCGCTCAGAAGACGAGGACACTTGTACAAGCCTCGTCTTTAAGAAACAAAGGGTGGATAATGTCGTGGCGCCATCACACTCTGCTTCTAATGGCCATGCTCCATCCTTCAGGGACAACCCTCACAGTGCCTCCTCTCCTCGCGACCTCATCATACACAAAGGCGGGGGGGGAGCGCTCCCGAAGGTAGCCAAGTGCCTCCTGCAGTTGAGCTCCCAGCCATTCTCCAGCAAGCCCTCAAATGTTTCCAGAATAAAGAGGCGATGGAGAACTTGGGTGAGGACTCCCTACGGGACTGCGTGGCTCAAAGCCTTGGGGAGTTCCTCGTCACATCCAGCCTCTCCATGAGCAAGGCGTGGTTCTCGGAGGCAAAGCTGAGGGAGGAACTAGCTCTCCAGGCCAAGATCTTATCCAAGCGCGAAGCTGCCTTGAACCAGGAGCTGACGAGCCTTCGACAATCTAGAAAGAGACCAAGAGGCTTCTCTTCGAGAAGTCTTAGGAGGCCCTTCAATCTGAGTCAAAGATCCTTCCTCTCCGCAACAAAGTGATTGATCTGGAGGAGAAGGTAGAGGAGGCGCAGGCCAAGATGGCCAAGCTGGAGGAAAGGGCCACTCAGCACGAGGTTCAGCTGGGACAGGTGGAGGGGGAGCTTGCCTAGAAGATCGAGCTCTTCAAGCAAACCGAAGAAGAGCTTACCACGCTGCCGATGCTTATGGTGCTGGGTTCGAAGATGCCATGGTTCAGGTTGCCTCCGTGCATCCTGAGATGGATCTTTCCCCATTTGTGGAGTCGAAGCAGGTCGTTGATGGGCAGCTCGTGGCCAGGGTCTAGTTCCTTCCCTCTTGTAATTTACCGCTTTACGAACACGTTGTACATATTTATGCTTTATTTATGAAACTTGTTGTTCTTTAATCTGCTTCCATGTCTGGGTTGCTAATTGCATGCCTTTCCAATTTTGCTAACAATGCCTTCGACATAGATTTACACCTTAGGTAGCGCGCTTCATCCCATCCGCTTTACCTCCTTACGACCTCCAATGTCTTTAAGGCACTCGTGACGTGTGCGCAAACCCTTAACCGACCTTATCTTTGTCGTACGACGATAAGGACAATCATCTACTTGTTGCTTCTGACCTTCGTCTTGATAGACAGGGGAAAGGTCTTCCCAGCGATTCCACCCTTGCCTTTAAGGACAAAGGAGATGTCTTACTAGTGATACTGGTGAACCATATTGTCCTCTTCCTTGGCTTGCAAACTATTCCAACCGGTAACTAGTATAATTCTAGGGCCCGCCTTACGTGGCCCAATATGGTTGTTCAGACCACCGATGTCCGATCTCTCCCTCCGTTGGCGAGGTTCGATGTCGATTCCTAACGTCGATGTCCGAGGACTAGTCGGTACACAAACAAGGGAGAGGTTTGCTTTCTGGCCTCGACCTTGCTCTGTGAGGGGAAGAGAGGAGTTATCTCTTGAACCACATTGTTCATCCTTGGCGTTCTTACTCAAGAGGGAGGCATTCTCTGCAAACCATCCTATCCCAACCCTGAGATTTCTAACCCAAGTGAATGGTTTGTAACTGGCTTTGTCCTTGCCTGATTTAACTGGCTAACCATACTGTTCAACCTTGGCGTTCTCATTCAAAAAGGGGGAGGTGTTCTCTATGAATCATCTTCTCCCAACCTCAAGGCTTCTAACCCAGTGAACGGTTCGTAACTGACATCATCCTTGCTGTACGAAATCAAGGGACAGGTTCTTAATAATCGACCTCATCCTTGTTGTATGAAATCAAGGGACAGGTTCTTAATAATCGACCTCATCCTTGTTGTGTGAAGTCAAGGGAGGATTTAACTAACGAACCACATTGTTCGTCCTTGGCGTTCTCACTCAAAGGGGTAGGTGTTCTCTACGAACCATCCTATCCCCATCTTGAGACTTCTAACCCCAAATGAACCGTTCGTAACTGCACTGTACAAAAAATGCTTGAAGATGTATTTTTTTCATTGAATAATTAAAACTTTATTGGGTGACCTAGTTAAAAAAACCCTTATAAGGGAAAAAGAGTGTCCCCTAAAACTGTGTATAATGCAAACAACTTAACTGAAATAAAATTTAAGGTTGGCTGCGTTCCATGTGCGAGGGGTCGCTCCGCCTTCTAATGTCTCCAGCTTGTATGCTCCATTCCCAACGGCCTCTGTCACTCTGAAAGGACCAGTCCACTTGGGAGACAACTTGTTCTTTAGATGGTATGGGTGGGCCTTCCGCATCACCAGGTCGGTAACCTGAAACTGCCGAGGTCTCAGCTTGGAGTTGTACTTGTACTCCACCCTTCTCTTCAAGGCTTCAACCTTGATTTTTGCTTCCTCTTTCACTTCATCCAATAGATCTAGTTTCACCTTACTCTCTTCATTGGACTTTTCGTCCACGAAGTTTTGGAAATGCGACGAGTTCTCCTAGATCTCTACACGAATCATTGCGTCCGAACCATACACCAAGCTAAAGGGTGTCTCTTTGGTCGTGGACTAGGGAGTAGTGTGGTAAGCCCACACAATTATAGGAACTTCTTCTGCCCAAGTCCCTTTGGCTTTATCTAGCCTTCTCTTCAGACCCCTGAGCAGAACTCGGTTGGCATACTCGACCTGCCCGTTCGTCTCGGGGTGTTCGACCGATGCAAACACCTGCTTTATTCCCAACTCCGTACATAGTTTGCCCAACTGTTGGCTCGCGAACTGGGTACTATTATCAGACACCAACCGGTTTGGGATTCCAAAGCGGCACACTATGTTTTTCCACACAAAGTGCTGGATCTTATGGGTTGTGATTTGCGCTACTGGCTCAACCTCTATCCATTTTGTGAAGTATTCTATGGAAACCACGAGGTACTTCATCTGTCGCACTGCCAAAGGGAAAGGCCCCAGAATGTCGATCCCCCAAGTATGAAACGACCATGGGCTATAGATCGACCTAAGCTCTTCTAGAGGCGCCTTGTGCCAGTCAGCGTGTTGTTGGCACTGCTTGCACCGCTGTGCACACCCCGTGCAATCTCCCCTCATGGTTGGCCAATAATATCCTGCACGAATGGCCTCTGATGAGAGAGATCAGCCATCGATGTGGCTTTTGCATATCCCTTCATGAAGTTTTTCACCACTTACACATACCAGGATAGGGTGGGTGAACCCATGCCTGAACAACTTTCCATCAATCAAGGTGTACTTGCTCGAATTTTTCTTGATTCTTCTAGCCTCTGTAGGCTCTATCGAGAGTACCCCATCAGCCAAATAGCGTTGGTAGGGTGTCATCCAAGTTTCTCCTTCTTCAACTAGGCAAACCTGCAACGACCTTTCCCAAGCAACTGGGTATACACTTATTCTAGGCGTTTTTATCGTCTCCTGCGTCAACTACCGATGGCTCCTCATCACCCGTTTCAAAGTGTCGATCTGCTGGACTTCTGTCGTATTATTTGTGGCAGTTCAAGGTGTCCTTAGGGTGTCCTGAATGACGGTCCTCTGTTTGTCCTCCTTACTTGAACTGGCGAGCTTTGCTAGCAAGTCAACTTGGCATTCTGTTCTCTGGGTACATGGACTAGCTCAAACACCTCGAACGTCTCCCTCAGAACCTGGACGTACTCCAGATATACGGCCATCTGGGGGTCTTTGGCCTGGTATTCTCCTGTGGCTAACAAGGAGTCACTTTTTGCCAGCAAACCTTTCGCACCCATCTCCTTGGCTAGCAGCATTCCAGCGATCAGGGCCTCATACTCTGCCTAGTTTTTACTAGCTTTGAAAGCGAACCATATGACCTGCTCAATTAGCAACCCATTTGGCCCTTCCAAGTTGACACCAGCCCCACTACCTTGTTGGTTGGAGGAACTGTATATAGAGAGTAGCTCCTTCTTGATGTGTAGCTGCCGAGGAGAGCTCTACTGCCCATCACACCATCCTTCCTGCCACATCTGGCTTCTGTAAGACCTTGCAAATTGGAAGGTCTTTCATTACTATTACAGTGAAGCTCTGGAAGTAGTGGCGAAGTCTTCACGCTGAGAATACTACTTCCAGGGCTGTTTTCTCTAACGCATGATATCTCACCTCTGGCCCCTGCAATACTTTGCTGACAAATTAGATTGCTTTCTGTATCTGATCCTGGTCTTGCACCAAAACCGAACTGATTGCATTTTCTGTTACCGCGAAGTACAGGTGAAGTGGAGTACCCAGCTGTGTCTTGCACAACACTGGTGGACTGGCCAGGTACTCCTCCAGTTTTAGGAACGCCTCTTCGCACTCCATGGTCCATACGAACCTGTTATTCCTCCTCAGGCATTGGGAATAGGGCTACCCCTTATCTCCTCCCGCTGATACCAATCTGCACAAAGCGGCCATGCGCCCTGTTAAATGTTGCACCTCCTTCACTGAGATCGGGCTTCTCATCGCTATAATCGCAACGCAATTCTCAGGATTCACCTCTATCCCACATTCATTGAGTAGGAAACCCAAGAACTTGCCTGCTTCTACCCCGAACACGCAGTTTTTTGAGTTCAGCTTTAACCTGTAATTAGCTATTGTGGTGAATAGCTCTTCTAGGTCTGCTACATGTTGCTCCCTCTGCTGGGAGGTGACCACCATGCCATCCACATACGCTTGGACATTCCGCCCCATCATGGGTGCTAGCACTTTGTCCATCCGCCTTTGGTAAGTCGTCCCTGCATTCATGAGCTCAAAAGGCATCACCTTATAACAATAGCAAGACAACTCTGTCATGAACGCTGTCTTGCACTTGTCCCTGGGTGCATCCTGATCTGGTTGTAACCAGAAAAGGCATCCAGGAAGCCGAGTAATCTGCAACCGAATGCACTATCCACCAGAGTGTCAATACCGGGAAACGGGTAGGAATCCTTTGGACAGGCCTTGTTGAGGTTTGTGAAGTCGATGCACATCCTCAATTTCCCGCTAGCTTTCTTTACCAGCACCACGTTCGCCAGCCACTCAGGGTACTGGATCTCCCTGATGTGGCCAGCCTTGAGCAGCTTCTCTATCTCTTATCTGACGACCTGATGCCTTTCGTCATTGAACTTTCGCCTTCTCTAGGTCGGACCTGGGGGTCCATAGTGAGACGATGACACAGGAAGTCAGGATCTATGCCAGGCATGTCTGAGGCAGACCATGCAAAATTATCAAGGTGCCGAAATATGACATCGACGATCTGATCCTGTGTCTCTTGGACTAAGGATTTGCCAAGCTTGAACATCTTCCCGCCGATCACCCTCTCTAACACATCTTTGGCAGGTTCAGGCCGTCTCTTCTGAGCGATCTCTGCTGAGTGGTAACGGTGAACACTCCTCTCTTCGTTTTGAGGCTATTCTCATAGCACTTCTTACCCTCTTTTTGATCAGACCTGAAGGTGATCACCGTACCCTCGAGGGAAGGAAGTGTTAGGATATATGACTTTAAACTAGAGGGGGGTGAATTGTTTAAAGAGAGTTTTCGCAATCTATTGAGCCTTGAATGAAAATACTTCAAAAATACCTTGATTAAGAAATCAGTTTTTCAAAACACAAAGCCAAAAGCACAACATTGGGAAAACAATCGGTTGTTTATACCAGTAAACAAATATCAAAACTGAATTCTAAAGAGTTAGGGATAGAGAAAATGTACACACATGTTTATACTGGTTCACTCCAAACCCAGAGCTACATCCAGTCTTCTCAGAAACCCTGAGGAATTCCACTATGCAACCACACCTTGATCACTTACACCACAACCAAGAAAGTGACCTTGAACACCTCAAGACACACACTCTTCTTGGCCAACACACCAACACTAAGATTGTTGATCTTGATCCCCTCAAGAACACACAGCCAATCTCAGCAAGCACAGAAACGAAAACATGTTTCACAGAGTACAAGGATTACACTTGTTACAGAAGATAATCTGAAATCAATACATGCAGAATCCTATTCCACAAACTTTGATCAGCAATCTCAGCTCTTTGAAAAACTCAAAAACCCTTAGCAAAAAACTTGTCAAAGATTTATTCTCAAATCTGTTTTTCTGAATATATTCAAAGATGTCGTTTGTTATCAAATCTTAACAAACTCTTAAATTGCATTAAAACATTGGTCAAAGCATTCAATGACTGGAGCGTAAGCAGTTAAATCATTTAAAGCTCAGTCAAAGATAAAACAGTTTTTTTGTTATGGTCCCAAAACAAACAATCGATTGTTTCCTCGAATCAATTGGTTGTTTTGGTTCTAACAGTTCAACCATTTGAAAAACAGTTTTCAATATTTTCTTAAAACATCTAAGTAAAAACAATCGATTGTTTCGACAAAACAATCGGTTGTTTTAACTTAGTTTGAAAACATTTTACTTTCACAAAGATTAAGAATGCTTATGCTTTAGATTCGATCAAGTGGTGGATTACAACACTCAAACTACCCCAAAACTAGACTAAATTAGCACAACAACAACAAGCACAGCCAAGGCTTCAACATCATTCAAAGGGTTTTGATTCTTCAAAGCTTGAACATCACTTGGTTCAACAATCTCCCCCTATTTGATGAAGACAAATCCCTGGTGCTTGTGTTTGATCTGATTGAATCTGAAGCAGTACCTGCAAAAAATAGCATTTATACTATCCAATGCTTCTTACAGCAGCAGGTTAGATTTTTATATATTCAAGGTATAAAACATGATAAACAATCGGTTGTGTACACGAAACAATCGGTTGTTTTTATCAGCAGCAGCAGAAAACACTTTTATATCAGAGATTTTAACAGATTTTACACTATCAAATAAAGATATACAAGAACCAATTAATTCTCCCCCTATTTGTCTTCACAAATGGACTTTAGCATGTATCAAAACAGATTTAGCAGAGATTATTAAGATCAAGGATACCTAACTCATTTCTTAAGAAGAAAAACCTCTCTTTTGGTAACGGTTTTGTGAAGATGTCACCTAACTGCAGTTTGGTCTTCACAAACTTCACTTCACAGTTCCCATTGTTTACATGATCCCTAATGAAATGATGCCTTATTTCAATATGTTTGGTCCTTGAGTGCTGAATCTGATTTTTGGTAAGATTGATGGCACTTGTGTTATCACACATCAAAGGAACCTTGCTGATTTGTAATCCAAAGTCTGCAAGTTGTTGTTTGAGCCACAGAATCTGTGCATAACAACTTCCAGCAGCAATGTATTCAGCCTCAACAGTAGAGAGCAACACATGCTTGCTTCTTGCTATGCCATGAGATTAGGCTTGAGCCAAGAAGGTGACAAGTGCCACTTGTGCTCTTTCTATCTAGCTTGCAACCTGCAAAGTCAGAATCTGAATAACCAATTAAATGAATTTGAGAGTGAGAAGGATACCATAATCCAACAGATGATGTTCCTTTGAGATATTTCAGAATTCTTTTTGCAGCTTTGAAGTGTGACTCTTTAGGATTTGCTTGATATCTTGCACAAAGACACACCACAAACATGATGTCTGGCCTACTAGCTGTTAGATAAAGCAAAGATCCAATCAATCCTCTGTATTTTGTTTGATCTACATTCTTTCCAGCAGCATCTGCATCCATGTAACAACTTGATGGCATTGGAGTGCTTGCTTCTTTGCAACTCTCCATTTCAAATTTCTTGAGAATCTCCTTGCAATACTTTGATTGACTTAAGAAGATCCCATCCTTTGTTTGCTTAACCTATAATCCAAGAAAGAAAGACAGTTCTCCCATCATAGACATTTCAAACTCACCTTTCATGGCAGCCACAAATTCTTCACACAAACCATCTTGTGTAGCACCAAAGATGATATCATCAACATAGATTTTCACAAGAATTATTTCTGCATTTGACTTCTTGATGAAGAGAGTCTTGTCTACCATTCCCCTTTCATATCCATGAGATAGCAGGAAGTTGCTAAGCCTCTCATACCACTTTCTTGGAGCTTGCTTCAATCCATACAAAGCTTTCTTCAACTTGAAGACATGGTTGGGATACTTATGATTTTCAAAGCCCGGTGGTTGATCTACATAGACTTCCTCATTGATGTAGCCATTCAAGAAGGCACTCTTGACATCCATTTGGAAGAATTTAAAACCACTCATACACGCAAAAGCCAGCAGCAGCCTCACAGCCTCCAATCTAGCAACAGAAGCAAAGGTTTCACCATAATCTATGCCCTCTTCTTGATTGTAGCCTTTGGCAACTAGCCTTGCTTTGTTCCTTGTGATCACACCATCCTCATCTAGCTTGTTCCTGAAAAGCCATTTCGAACCAATAATATTCATTTCATTAGTTTTAGGGACAAGAAACCATACCTCATTCCTTGCAAACTGATTCAACTCTTCATGCATAGCTTCAACCCACTTCTCATCCTTGAGAGCTTCCTCAATTGACTTTGGTTCAATTAGAGAGACAAAAGCTGTGTGCCTGCAGAAGTTTAAGATAGAACTACGTGTGGAGACACCTTCCTTTATCTGCCCTATGATGTTATCCACTAACAGATCTTTAAGAATCCTCCACTCCTTGGGCAGCTCACTCTGTTGCAGAATTTTAATCGGTTGTTTCTACGAATCAACCGGTTGTTTCTACGAATCAACCGGTTGTTTCTACGAATCAACCGGTTGTTTTTCTGCACAGATTTCCAGCTTCTCCAAACTGATGCTCTGTTCATCTTCTTCAGTACTAGTCTTTGGGATTTGATTGATTCTGCGATCTACCTCATGAAAGACAACGTGAACTGATTCTTCTACAATCATCAACCTCTTGTTGTTGACTCTATATGCATGACTTGTGAGTGAATACCCTATGAAGATACCAAGGTCTGCTTTCTCATCAAACTTTCCCAAGTTTTCCTTTCCATTGTTGAGAATGAAACAGCTGCAGCCAAAGACTTTGAGATGACTGATATTAGGCTTCCTTCCATTGAAGAGTTCATATGGAGTTTTCTTCAAAATAGGCCTTATAAGCACCCTATTCATCACATAACATGAGGTGCTCACTGCATCTGCCCAAAAGTACTTAGGAAGTGATGATTCACTAAGCATTGTCCTTGCTAGCTCTTCAAGAGACCTGTTTTTCCTCTCTACTACTCCATTCTGCTGTGGTGTTCTTGGAGCAAAGAAGTTGTGTAGAATCCCTATCTTCTCACAGAATTTGCTGAACTTCTCATTCTAAAATTCTCCTCCATGATCACTTCTAATAGAACCTATGTTGTTGTTCTTTGTGTTCTGCAACCTTCTTGCTAATTTCTTAAAAGCAAAAAAGCCATCACTCTTTGATTCCAAGAAAAGAGTCCAAGTGTACCTAGAAAAGTCATCAACAATAACAAGAGCATAATAATTTCCACCAAGACTAATAGTTCTTGAGGGTCTAAAGAGATCCATGTGAAGAAGTTCAAGAGGTTTCAAAGATGAAACAACATTTTTAATTTTAAAGGAACTTTTCACTTGTTTCCCTTTTTGGCATGCTTCACAAATGTGATCCCTCTCAAACTTGAGTTTTGGCAGCCCAATCACAAGATCCTTTGAAATTAGCTTGTTCAAGTGATTCATGTGAATATGAGCAATTCTTCTATGCCAAAGCCAAGATTCATCTTGCTTGGATAGAAGATATCCAATTGAACATGGTGAAGAGATATCTAGAAGATACACATTATTAACTCTCTTACCTACCAACATTACCTCTTTGGTGTTGGGTAGACAGATTTCACATGTGTTTGCCTTGAACATTACTT
>NW_027174130.1:0-101320 GCF_000499845.2 Phaseolus vulgaris | reverse complement strand
AACTAAGGAATGTTTTAAATTTAACTTTATGTAGTAAGAAATAAGTGGTTACCTTGGTTTTATTAAGTGGACAACTGCGTACGGAATTTGGAACAATCCTCACTCAGGTGCACAATCACCAACAACTCCACCAATTTTGTTTGTTATCTTCACTCAATACATTTGCATTTCTTTTGGTTTTGTACTAAAATGTTAATTGAAGCAAAAGCCACCAACTAAGGAATGTTTTTAAACTTAAGTTATGCAGTAAGAAATAAGTGGTTACCTTGGTTTTATTAAGTAGAGACATACTTTGTGATAAGACCCAAGTCCACAAGAAGATGACCAAGGATGCCAACTATGAAGGGTCATCTAACAATCAAGGGAAGACCTCATCAGTAGGAGGAATGGACAAGGACCACAACACTTAAAGTTCTTCATGCTAGTCTTTTTAATATTTAGAAAAAATGTTGTAAATAAGTTGGGCTCACATGAGGGGTCATATAGCATAATTAGGAGGTGAAGACATAAGAATGGGCCCATAAGAAGTCCATTAGGGTAGAAAGGAAACCATAGTTTCTAGAATGTGTATGATGGTTCAGTTTTTACCAAAGTCAAGACCTAAAACCGCACCACTTTTCCCTTTACCATTCTACCCTATTTTCTTCTTTTCCAAGGCTCTTAAATCTATAAATAGGGAGGTCTACCTCATGTATTCATAAGTTGAATGAAGAGTAAAGTTACTATACACAAATTGTGTTAGAATTGTGAGTGAGTGAATCTCCTCCTAAATTGGTCTTATCTTGTGAGTGTTGTGAGCTCTCAAGTGGCGGAATCTTCACTTATCTTGGACTCAATTCACCATCCAAGTGGCGTGCACCATTCACTATTCCACCTCTCCTAAGTTTCCTTTCACACATCTTTTTCCATTCCAATTTCAATTCCAAAATATGTCTTGTTTCTTGTTTTTGCTCCTTTTAATTCCATTCGGTCCATATTCTTGCTCACCTTGTGTTTGTTAAATTTTTGCACCATATTTGGCATTCATCTTCACTTTTAATTGTGTTTTCCTTTGGCCTTATGGAAATGAACCTTCACATCTGCTTAACACTTGTTAAGTTAATGTCGAGTGAGAATTTTCCTTAGGCTTTTCACCTTTAATTGCCTTAAAATCTAAATCTAAGTAAAGTGTCACCAAACAAATGAACAATCCTAAAATCAACTCATATCACTTTGGATTTTGGAACATTCCTCACTCATGTGCACAATCACCAAGAATTTCACCAATTTTGTTTGTTATCTTCACTTAATACATTTGTATTTCATCTGGTTATGTACTAAGGTGTTAATGTAAGCAAAAACCACTAACTAAGGGATGTTTTAAATTTAAAGTTATCCAGTAATAAATACGTGGTTACCTTGGTTCAATTATGTGGACACTTGCATATGTATTTTTTGAATAATCTTGACTCATGTACACAATCACCAACAACTCCACCAATCAGTATAATGACAAAAATATATTTCGCCACATCGCCATCCATTGCCACATGGTTAGTGTCAAATGTATGTTTCTAAAATAGCAGTGTCAACCAAACGCTTTCCTCTATAATATTAGGAAAATTTTCTTGACACTACTTATTGTCTTCCACACTCTTAACATTGCAAACGTGGCCATGATTGATGATGTGGGAAAGGGCATTGTTGTAATGTAATGGATGGTGACCTGGTAAGGGAAATTTTGTAACTAGTATCGATATTTATACAACCATGACGTGGTTGTGCCTGGATACAACCACTGATGTGGCGTGAAAAATAATTTTATATTGTATTGTGGGGCCCACATATCACCGTGAACAAATTCAAAATTTAGGATTCAAACCAACGGTGTTCTTCTAGATTTGGGAAATTTCTTCATAACACAGTTGAAGTGGGAATTCGAATTTCAGTGAGAGTTGTTGTGCACTTTTCAGTGTGATTTTGGGCGTCAAATATTATCAAGGTTGGGTTTTGTTTAGTTTATTTGATTGTATCTGCTTTTGATGTTTGGGTTTTGTAGGGTGATGTGTGGAAATACAATTTTCGTCTCTCGTTTGCGATTGAGTGTCATTGATTCTGATTTTGTGGTATACATTTTTAGTTTTTATTTTCGTTTTGGGTTTTGATTTTAGGGGTATTTAGGGTTCAAATTTGAGTTTTGATTTTAGGAGTTATTTAGGATTTCGTTTGGGTATTGATTTTGGAGTATTTATGGTTTCATTTTGGGTTTTGATTTTAACGGTTATGTAGGATTCTGTTTTGGATTTTGATTTTAAGCGTTATTCAGGTTCCGTTTTGAGGTCGGAGTGTGGAAATGGGATTTTGGTCACTCCATTTTCAATTTGGTGTTTGATTCGCTATAAGTTGACTGAAAATTGGATTGGTTTAGCGTTTTTATTTGATTTTGCATTTAGGGTTTAGGGGTTTTTAGTGTCGTGGTTTGTTTTTGTTTAAAATGTGTTTGTGGTATCTGCATTTAAGTTTTGTACATTTATTTTGTTTTTGATCGTTTTGCATTTAGGGGTTTTGTGGGTCTTTGAATTACCAAAATGGGGTTGTTGTTTGTAGTTCTAGTGTACCATATTCTAATTCTCAAGAGTATCAATGGTTGCATACCAAGTTCTTATCCAGATGTTGTCTGTACATGTTGCCTGTGTTATAGTCAATATCTGTCGAAACCATGGGCCTCAGTTCATGGTTGCTCTTTGGGTGGATTATCTGTTGGCAAGCCTTGTAATAATGCTTATGCGAAAATGGATCATAAAATGCCATTTCCTTGTGAAGATGATAAAATTCGCAAAAGGGCAATGGGAGCTGTAGAGAAGGCACTGTCTACTATTAGAACAAACAACCATATGGTGATTTTAATGTAAATGAAGGTTTATTTAATGCAGATATTGTTTTAAAAAAGTATAATATATTTTAATAATTTATGTACACTGCCCTGATTCCTATAAGGGATAGAATATTCTAGTTGGCTTGATTAGACTCAACCCTGGCTTCGTGATTCCATTCTTAAAATTGCTCAAAGAGAAAATATAATTTCATGCTTACGTTTTATGAATAATTGTAATATCATAATAATGGAGATTCTCTTTGATATTTTGGAGACTTAGGTTAATAACTCGTGCAAACAGCTCCAATTCAAAATGTCTAAACTTATTTCAGTTTCTCTTTGGTGCAAAAGTGCAGGAAGTTGTAGAACTGCGTGAAAAAGATCTACTTTAAAAGTACTTCTACAATTGCTCGTGTGTTAAGGAAAATAAATTGCTACATAACTTCCATCTTTAAAGAATAAGTGGATTATACCAATTGCAGATAAAATTTCTGATCATGGTTCAATTGTTATTTGTTAACTATCAATATATTACTCTAACTAAAGTTATGCATACTAAATTAGGGAATGTTACTCTTAATTCTTCATTTTTTTCCTTATGCGTAATTGTTTTTAATATGATAATATCATCAGGATGGTTCGAGATGGATAAATAATATATAAAAATAAATAAATTATTTTTTCATAAATTAAAATTAGTTTTTATTTTTAATTTATATAAAAATAAAGTTTAAATTATGAAGAAATTGATTACTATTTTTTTATTGTTTTATCCCTCTCTTTGATGAATATATTTATCCCATGGTGATGCAAATAAGTAAACTTTGTTTTCGTACAAAGGGTTTCATTTTCCTTCTTGGATTTTGTTCAGTTTGTTCATGAAACTGTCAGAGTTATCAAATGCTTAATGTCCCTCCACCTTTTTTATGTTTTTATGGCTTTACTTTGTTATCTAGATATGGGGCTTTATTTCATTGCTATCTCATTTGGTTAGTTTATTTTATAAGCATCATAATTGTGTTTGCTACATGCAATTCAGGTAAAGAGAGAAACAATTCTGAGCCTGAAGAAATTCTGAGCTTGTCATTGTTTGAATGTTGATATTCTTTGGCTTCTATACTGGAAAGTAAGTGCTAAGCAAGTTTTATTTATCATAAATGTTGGTGACATATCATTCTAGCATATTTCTAACTTGATATAGGTAATTGATAAGATTTTTATTATTTTAACAAAATATAGTTTTTTTTGGATTATCTTAGCATTATTGAATTTTGGTTGGTCTAGTCCTTTAACTCTCACTTTACTCAAAATCAAATGAGCCAGGTGAGAACAAATCTGCATGATGCTCCAATCCACGTTCCATTAACGCAGAAACTTTTAGTAAAATGTGTGAGTCTCCGAATTTCACTCCCTAATGTATACATTTTAATAAATTTTAACTAAATAATCATTCTTTTATAAGTGAACATGAACTCTATTTTTTCTAGATATGTAAATACTTTTATCAAGAGTGGTTAGTACCATTACGTGTATAATATTACATGTATAATATTTAATAAATGTAAATTGATTTTTATAACTACCTTTTATATTTTTATATTTACTGATATAGTCAACTTTTTTCATTTTATAATCTTTAAGAAGTTATCCTCATAATAATTACAACGATGAAAGATAATTATCATTGTGATTATAATAATTAATAAAATAGTATTTTTCTAACTACTTTCTTTATGTATATATTATTTCACAATTTAATATAAGTTTAATAACCATTTTTATTTGATAATTGTTATAATAACTACCTTTTAATTCTAATTTTATTATCATAAAAATGCAGATGTTTTTGTTTCAACTAGTTACATACAAAGAAGATATTATATTCAAAATTCTGCTTCTCTTACTATATGTCTAACGTCCTCGTATTTCTTTTCTAAATTGTGCCATATGATTTTTTATACTCTTCATGGATTGACTAGTTTATGAATTTAGTTGTTCACAACACTATGGAAGTGAATGACAATGAGAAAACTAACCTATGGATGGTGATGAAATAGTGTGGTCATTGTTGAGACGCTTGAACCCATCAAGAGAACTTTATATATGTTTCTTGTAAATATTTATAAGTATATTTTTTGATTTTAACAGTTGTGTATTTGAACAATGTAGCTGTTGAGAATAGCTTGTAATGTTAAGAGAGTAATTTTGGCCACTAATTCGGAGTTTGTTTTTGGATAAGTTGTGGCTATGAGTGAGCTCTATTGAATAAGTTATATAACAACTATATCAACTTTTTTTTGGATGCTTCTATCAGTTACTTTTTTATGTAAAATTAGTTATATATATATATTAAAAAATGTTTATGTAAATTAATTATATATATATCATCTGTCAAATTTATATTTTTTGGAAAAAGAAATTTAAAATTGAAAACAAAATAGTGACCACTTAATATGACTATAACTAATTATATTAACAGATAGATTAGAGAATTTGACATTAGTGTCCTCCATTATGGTCACTTACACACACCTCATGTATTACCCCATACAAGAACAACACAACTCAAAATTTCTAAACTTACTTAACTGTGCAAAAGTTGGTAGTAGGTCACCACTTATTCTTACACAAGTCACCACTTAATGTGACTCCGACTAACTACTACTAGGGTGACTTTACACACACCTCATACAGTGCATCACCCCACCCAAGAATAACACAACTCAAAAATTCTAAAATTACTTAATTGTGAAGAAAGTTGGTAGTAGGTCACCACTTATTCCTACATAGGTTACAACTTAGTCTAACTTACTACATTGACATTGAGATTAGATAATTGTACCTTGGTGTCCTCCACTGAAGTCACTTTGCACACACCTCATGCACTACCCCACATAAGAACAACATAGTGATATTATAGAACTTGACCTTCGTGTCCTCCATTGGGGTTACTTTACACATACCTCATGCACTGCACGACACTACACAAGAGCAACACAACTCAAATTCCAAAATTACATAATTGTGCAGAAAGTGTGTAACAGATCAACCACTTATTCCTACAAAGGTCAACACTTATTGTGACTAACTACATGATCTTGATATTAGAAAACTTGACCTTGGTTACCTCCCTTAAAGTCACTTTACAAACACGTCATGCACCACCCAAGAACAAAACAAAGCTTAATTTCTAAAATTACTTCACGGTGCAGAAACTGTTGAAGATGGTTGCTGCCCCTTCAAGATTGTGTTTGATGAAGACTTATATGTAGTGTTTGATGAAGACTTTTATGTACATTTCATGTGTATTTTTGCTTTGCTTTAAGTATGTCTTAGTTAGTGCTTAGAGGTTGTCTAAGAGTGGGCTTTTTGCTGAGTAACTCACCTCATAACCACTGGCCATGTGATAAGAACAAGCATAAGTTTTCTTAAACTGTTTTTCACATGTTTTACACAAAAACACGTTTACTGCATAAAAATAAATCTGTTCTTTTCTAAATAAACAGATTCATTTTTTTACTGATGCCTTGGCTAAGTCTTGTAAAAATTAGATTTTGTGCATCAGGTATTTGACTAAGTCTTCTTTTTTCAAAACGACTGAGTTTCAAATAGTTAAACTTTCTCTGTTTTCGTTTTGAAAAATAAATCTGTTCATCTGTAAATGAATAGATTCTTTTTGCCTCTGGTGCCATGTCAAGCTTAAACGTTTTTCAGTTTATCTCAGCACCAGAAGGGCTGACTAAGTCTCCTCACTTAACAAATTCTCTAACTGCTTTGAAAATAAATCAGTTCATTTTATTTTCAATCTGTTCATCTTATAACAGCTTTAACTGTTTTTCAAATTCTGTTATAAGCTGGTTTCTATAAAATGCAAACTTGTTTCTGAGTTAATAACTAATTCAAACAATTCATACATTTGCAAAAACAAGTTTTGACAGCAGAGAGTTAAGTGTTTACAAAGGATTAGCATTTGTTCTTCAAAGATTTCGAAAATCACAAAGTGCTTGTTCTTGGTTGGTTCAAAAGCTTGGTGTGAGGTGCAGCTACTGTTCTAGCAATCTTGCCTACTGGTTTAAGGCAGATCTGTGTATCCTCAATCAGGTGTAGTCGTTTCACATCTCTTTCTTGTAATAGTTTGGTTGAACACTCTTCTTGATATGTGTTCTTGAAGAGTGGGTGTGTGTGTATGCTGAAATAGGTTTTTTCAGCAAGAGTACCTAAGTTCTTGTAGGTTTCAAGAACAGTGGGAATTGTACTTGGTTGTACTGTGTGTTAGTGATTTCCACCTGTTGTTGGTGAAGACTGGATGTAGCTCAGTTGAGTGAACCAGTATAATTGCTTGTGTCCATTCTCTCTCCTCTCTGCAATTTCGTTTCTGCATAATTGATAAAACAGCAAAGAAATAAATATGTTCAATTGAAAATAAATCTGTTCTTTCTGGGCACTGTGCATACTGTTCTTGATTTCTGAAAAAGGTGTTTGAATTGATAAGAACATATATAATCTGCTAAAAACCATTGGAAACAGATTGACTGTGATAGGCTGCTCAAGAAACTGTAAAGCTATTAATTGAACCTTAAACAATTGCTAAAGTTGAAGCTTGTGTTCTGTGATTCATTGTTCTTAATTTCTGGAAATTGCTTGACATCAAGAAGAACACTCATAGTCTGTTAAAAGCCACTGGAACAGCTTGTTTGCAAAGGTTACTCAATTAATTAGCATGCTATCATTGAACCTTAATCACGTGCTTGAAATTAAGCTTGCTGTTTTGTGTTTCAATTTTTTCAAATTTGATATTGTGTGTGTGCATCTGGAAATTCTACTGCATAATCTTGTGATTAACCTTGCTGAATTAAAAGTTTTCAAACAAAAACAGTGCTGAAATAAATCTGTTCATTTTCACATAATCGATTTATTTTCTGAAAACTGGGTTAAACATGTTTCTGCGAGAAAGTTTTAAAAGGTCAATTCACCCCCCCTCTTGAACTTTGGCACTATTAAACCCAACAATTGGTATCAAGAGCTAGGACTTGTATTTTAATCAAGTTTGTTTGTAATAATGTCTGAGTTCAATGTGCTTTTTGCTGAAGGTTCTGCTGTTAATAGACCACCTATGTTTAATGGAATGAATTATGCATTTTGGAAAGTTAGAATGAGAATTTTATGGAATCCATTGATGCATTAATTTGGGAAGCTGTGGTCAATGGACCTTATGTGCCAATGCAGGTTGTCAAGGATGAACAAGTGGAAAAGCCAAGATCAGAATGGAATGAGACCGAAAGGAGGAAGGCTCAACATGATCTTGTGGCCAAGAACATCATAACCTCTGCATTGACAATGGATGAGTTCTTCAGGATATCCCAATGTAAGTCAGCTAAGGAGATGTGGGAAGTCTTAGAAGTGACTCATGAGGTACTGAAGATGTGAAAAGGTCAAGGAAACATGCACTCATCCAAGAATATGAGCTGTTCAGAATGCAACCCGAGGAGAGCATTGCTGATGTGCAAAAAGATTCACCCATATTGTGAATCACCTCACTGGCTTGGGAAAAGAATTTGACAGAGAGGAGCTCAACATAAAGATATTGAAGTGCCTCGACAGAAGCTGGCAACCAAAGGTGACAGCTATCTCTGAAAGCCGTGATCTGTCAAAATTAGGAACTGCTGCACTGTTTGGAAAGCTGATGGAGCATGAGCTAGAGCTTAAAAGACTAAAGAGCAGGAAACAACAGAAGAAAACCCAAAGGTCTTGCACTGAAAGCAACTGAATTGGATGAGATCAAGGAAGAAAAAGAAGATGTTGAAGATGATGACACAATCAGCCTTCTTACAAAAAGATTCAGCAAATTCCTGAGGAAGAAAAGCAAAAATAGGAACCAGCAGAAAAGAAGGTATCCTAAACCCAATGATTAAATCCTCTAAATATACTTGCTTTGGATGTGGCAAAACAGGGCATATCAAAACAGATTTCCAGACAATCAAACTAAGGACAAATCTGCCAGCAAGAAATTTGAAAGGAACAAAGGAAGAAGAGCCTACATCTCATGGGAGGAAAATGAAGTATCCTCAACTAGCAGCTCTTCAACAGAAGATGAGGAGAATAATTTGTGCTTCATGATGAAGGATGAGGAGTCAAGCTCTGAATCAGTAAGTAATTTTTCTGCTGATTCTGATAACTATGATGATTTGCTTGCTGCCTTCAAGGAAACACATGAGGAAGCCAATAGGCTAGCTGTAATATGCAATAAGCTGCAAAAGGTAAATAATGTGCTTGCACCTAAAGTAAAAACACTTGAGGAAGAATTGCATAAGGCCAAAACAGATTTGGTAAGCCTTGAACTGACTTGCTTGCATGCCTCTATTAAAAACTGTGAAAATTGCAAAAGATTGGAAAAACAAGTGGAATATTTGCTGAAAACCCTTTCCAATTTCACCAAGGGCAGAGAAAACCTTGAGTCTCTCCTTGGATCACAGAATGCTGTTTTCAATAAGAATGGACTTGGTTATACCCCTGGAAATACAACCAATGTAAAAAAGCTTTCAAGTTTTTTTGTTCCAGCAAAATCAGTTTTTTCAGCTTTTAACAGTGGCAAAAAGGCATCTCATGTAACCTATTTTTACTGCATGAAATCTGGTCATACATCTAGGTCTTGCATTGCTAGAAAACATCTTGTGCCTAAGAACTTAGCTAAATGGCTACCAAAGAGAAGGTGTTAATCTGTGCTGGACCCTATACTGAAAAGGGTACCATTTGTATATTTTTTTATTCTGTTTTGCAGATTGGAAGCAAGAAAAACCAGTGGTACTTGGACAGTGGCTGTTCCAAGCATATGACTGGAGATCTTACAAAGTTCACCAGCTTAAAGCTCAAAGCAGAAGGACATGTGACCTATGGTGATAATAACCGAGGGAGGATTTTGGGCAGAGGAACTGTTGGAACAGGGAATTCAACAACCATTGAGAATGTTCTGTATGTAGAAGGACTCAAGCATAGTCTTCTCAGCATAAGTCAGCTTTGTGACAAAGGATACAAAGTGAATTTTGAGTCAAGTGGCTGCACAATCTCAAGTAATTCATCTAGTAAGGCACTGTTTACTGGTAAGAGAGTGAATAACATTTACTTGTAGAATATCATGGAAACTAACTCTTCAAATGAGTGCTTGCTGTCCAGAAGTGATGAGTCTTGGTTGTGGCACAGGAGGTTAGCTCACATACACACAAATCACTTGAATAAATTGAAATCTAAAGATTTAGTTTCTGGTTTACCTAACATTAAATTTCAGGATAACAGGCTTTGTGATGCTTGTGTGAAAGGTAAACAAATCAAATCCTCTTTCAAGTTAAAGGATATTGTCTCTACAAAAAATCCATTGGATGTGTTGCATATGGACTTATTTGGTCCATCTAGAGTTGCTAGCTTGGCTGGAAATTTGTATGCTTTGGTTGTTGTGGATGATTACTCTAGATTTACATGGACTCTATTTCTTGCACATAAACATGATGCTTATTCTGCCTTTAAGAGACTAGCAAAAATTCTGGAAAATGAAAATGGTTGCTGCATTAAATCTATTCGAAGTGATCATGGGGGAGAGTTTCAAAATGCTAAGTTTGAGAGGTTCTGTGAGAAGCATGGGATAGCTCATACCTTTTCAGCCCCTAGGACACCCCAACAAAATGGTGTAGTTGAAAGGAAAAATAGATCACTAGAGGAACTTGCTAGAACTATGTTAAATGAATCTAAGCTTCCTAAGTATTTTTGGGCTGATGCTGTTTATACTGCATGTTATGTCTTAAATAGGACCTTAATAAGACCAATTCTTAAGAAAACCCCATATGAATTGTATAAGGGCAGAAAACCTAGTGTGAGTCACCTTAGAGTATTTGGGTGTAAATGTTTTGTATTGAATAATGGCAAAGAAAATCTTGGTAAGTTTGATGCTAAATCTGATGAAGGTGTGCACATTGGTTATGCTTTGAATGGTCATGCATATAGAGTCTTCAATAAAAGGTTGCTCATAGTAGAAGAATCAATGCATGTTGTTTTTGATGAAACTGATCATAGTATATCTAAAACTGCTGATGAACCTGACAGTAATGAATTTAAATCTGTTTTAAATCAAAATGAATCGATTCATTTTGATACTGCTGATACACATGCTATACAAGAATCTATTGCAGCTGCAGGTTTTCAAAAAGAGTGGAAAACCCCAAGAGACTTAACCCTTGATAATGTCATTGGGAACATTGAGAAAGGAGTGTCAACTAGAAAATCCTTGAACAATTTCTGTGAAGCAATGGCCTTTGTATCTCAAGTTGAACCCAAGAATTTGAAGGAAGCTCTCAAGGACAGCAACTGGATTTTAGCTATGCAAGAGGAACTGAATCAGTTTGCTCTTAATGAGGTCTGGACTCTTGTTCCTAGAATACCAGAGATGAATGTAATTGGAACAAAATGGGTATTTAGAAACAAGATGGATGAGCATGGAGTGATCACCAGAAACAAGGCTAGGCTTGTAGCTAAAGGGTACAATCAAGAAGAAGGAATTGACTATGATGAGACATATGCACCAGTAGCTCGGTTAGAAGCTGTTAGACTGCTGCTTGCTTTCTCATGCATCAAAGGGTTCAAGCTATTCCAAATGGACGTGAAGAGTGCCTTTCTAAATGGCTATATAAATGAAGAAGTATTTGTTTCACAACCACCAGGTTTTGAAGACCATCAACATCCAGAATATGTGTTCAAACTCCAAAAGGCTCTCTATGGACTCAAGCAAGCTCCTAGGCAATGGTATGAGAGGCTAAGTGATTTTCTCACCTCTCAAGGCTATGACAGAGGCACATCAGATAAGACCTTGTTCATTAAGAAGAAAGGAGATGACTCAATTCTAGTCCAAGTATATGTGGATGACATCATTTTTGGATCAAACAATGGAGAATTGTGTGAAGCTTTCGTGAAGGTCATGAAGAGTGAGTTTGAAATGTCAATGATGGGTGAGTTGAACTATTTTCTAGGTTTGCAGGTCAAACAACTCAAGGATGGCATTTTCCTAAGTCAAGCTAAGTATTGCAAGGATTTGCTGAAGAAATTTGAAATGGACAAGTGTAAACCAATCAGCACACCCTTCTCAACAAGCTGTCATTTGGATCATGATGAAGCTGGAATTTCTGTTGATGAAACCAAATACAGAGGACTCATAGGATCACTGCTGTATCTTACTGCCAGCAGGCCAGACATAATGTTTGCAGTGTGCATGTGTGCAAGATTTCAATCTGCTCCTAAAGAATCACACTACAATGTTGTCAAAAGGATTTTGAAGTATTTGCAAGGAACTAAAGAAGTTGGCTTGTGGTATCCAGGTAACATTTCATTAAGCTTAACTGGGTATTCTGATTCAGATTTTGCAGGTTGCAAAATTGATAGGAAGAGCACAAGTGGAACCTGTCATTTGCTTGGATCAAGCTTGATCTCATGGCAATGCAAAAAGCAGGCTTGTGTAGCTCTTTCCACTGCTGAAGCAGAATACATTGCAGCAGGGAATTGCTGTGCTCAAACTATATGGCTAAGACAACAATTGAATGATTTTGGTATCTCACTTAACCATATACCTCTGCTGTGTGATAATACAAGTGCAATCAACTTAACCAAAAATCCTGTCATGCATTCAAGAACCAAACACATTGAAATAAGGCATCATTTCTAAGGGAACACATATCTAATGGAACATGTGATATTAAGTTCATTGGTACTGATTTACAACTTGCTGATTTGTTCACAAAACCATTAGCCAAAGATAGGTTTAATTTTCTGCTTAATGAATTGGGTATTATAAATTTCAATTGTACCTAGCAGTGAAAAATTAAATCTGTTTATTCGCAATTAAATGTGTTTATTTTCTGCACTGATATGCATTGATGACTAGGAAAGAGAAATTCTGATCTTTGACTGCTTGACTGATTTAGTGGGCATTAACCTCTGTACCTTTGACGGTTTTGGTCATGGTTATGTAACCGATTTGATGGTTTGGGTGCTCAATAAGAATTTGAGTGTATGCATCGTGACCCTAAATATTTGGTGCATATTTTCAAAGATTCTCTGCACAAATTCAGAGCATAATATCTTCATGCATATCCACTCATAACTGCCATATCAATCCATTTATTCTGCTATAAATCTGTGTGAATACTTGCTACCCACATTGGCCATTCTCTTTCTATTCTCACCATTTGAAATCAAGAAAAGAATTCAGGTCCAAAACATGGCTTCGTCTTCAAGACAAAAACAGAAAAGCAAGGGAAAGCAAACCACTTCTCAAGGTGTGTTAGAAGGATGGTTCGCTGGAAATGAAGAAGGCATCAATGCTTACATTCATGAAACAAGCAGGAAGCAGATCAACATACCCAAGGTGCTGGATTTCAACTGGCTGAAATCTGAAAAATTGGTAGAAACAAGGGCTGTGTTGAAGCACCAGAAACTGAAAAAGATGCTGGAATTAACGGGTAATGTTTATCCTGACTTGGTTAAGGTGTTTTATACTAACCTCACATTGGATGGAAAGAATGTTGTCTCTTATGTGAAAGGAATCAAGATGAAGATCACAAGTGAGGTGTGGAATTCTGTGGCTGGAATAAAATATGCTGGACTGAAAGTTGGGAAAGGAAATACCAGTGGAATTTCAGAATTCAATAAGCTGCAATATTATAAGAGTTGCATGAGGAATCCTACAGAGAGTATAAACAGGTTCCATGCAGGGCATTTGAACCTCACTCCACGTCTAGTTGCATACATCATAGCTTGGCAACTGATTCCTAGAGGGACAAACCATGCTGTCTTACATGAAGAGGATCTCATTCTCCTATATTGCATCATGAATCAGATTAAGGTAAACTGGGTGTTCATTGTCAATGAACACATGCTCAAGTCAAAAAGGTTGGCTGATTACAGATTTCCCTATGCTATTCTTGTTTCCAAATTAATTGATTACTTTGCTGTTGATGTTACAAATGAGAGAAATGACCCTATCAAAGCTGTAAGTGAGATTGATACTTCAACTCTCACCAAAATGGGTTTTCACAAAATTGAAAACAAGTGGGTGGTTCTCAAGGAGAAGGACTCCCAAGCAGAACAAGAGGATGAGGATGAAGTTATTCCTATGGATGATGACTCACCTGCTGCCCAATCTGAACATGAGGAAGTTGCTGCAAATGCCATAGTTGCCTATCAAAGTCCAGAATACCGTGGAGAACCAATGTCTATGTTTGAGAGGCAAGTGTTGTACCGTCTTGATGTCATGTCTGCAGAACAAAGGGCACACTTTGAGACTACTCATGCAAGGTTCCAACACCTTGATAATCAGATTGAAGGAGTTCAGGCACAGCTTGCAGAGCTTTACTACAAGGATCAGTAGTTTTCTGTTTTTAATGCTTTCATTATCAGTTTTCAAGTTTCTGTAATGCTGAACAATTTGGTTTTATGGTTCTGAACTATTATGGTTATAATTTCTGCTTTATATCCCTTTATTCCCTGTGCGTATATGCTGTTTGAGGAATCCAAAGGGGGAGAAAAATAGCTCACCATGCTAGGTGAAGCTAGCTGAAACAGGGAGTTAATTCTGCACCTTTAAACCAATTCTGCATGTTATGCAATGTTGCTGTTTTTTCTGGTTTAAAGTCTGATGCAGTGCAGGTACTTAAAGCAACAAAGCTATGAGGTTAGCTATGGGGATTTGTCTCCATCAAACAGGGGGAGATTGTTGAAGATGGTTGCTGCCCCTTCAAGATTGTGTTTGATGAAGACTTATATGTAGTGTTTGATGAAGACTTTTATGTACTTTTCATGTATTTTTGCTTTGCTTTAAGTATGTCTTAGGTAGTACTTAGAGGTTGTCTAAGAGTGGGCTTTTTGCTGAGTAACTCACCTCATAACCACTGGCCATGTGATAAGAACAAGCATAAGTTTTCTTAAACTGTTTTTCACATGTTTTACACAAAAAAACGTTTACTGCATAAAAATAAATCTGTTCTTTTCTAAATAAACAGATTCATTTTTTCACTGATGCCTTGGCTAAAGTCTTGTAAAAATTAGATTTTGTGCATCAGGTATCTTGACTAAGTCTTCTTTTTTTCAAAACGACTGAGTTTCAAATAGTTAAACTTTCTCTGTTTTCGTTTTGAAAAATAAATCTGTTCATCTGTAAATGAATAGATTCTTTTTGCCTCTGGTGCCATGTCAAGCTTAAACGTTTTTCAGTTTCATCTCAGCACCAGAATGGTTGACTAAGTCTCCTCACTTAACAGATTCTCTAACTGTTTTTGAAAATAAATCTGTTCATTTTATTTTCAATCTGTTCATTTTATAACAGCTTTAACTATTTTTCAAAATTCTGTTATAAGCTGGTTTTCTATAAAATGCAAACTTGTTTATGATTTAAATAACGATTCAAATAGTTCATACATTTGCAAAAAACAAGTTTTGACAGCAGAGAGTTAAGTGTTGTCAAGGATTAGCATTTGTTCTTCAAAGATTTCAAAAATCACAAAGTGCTTGTTCTTGGGTTGGTTCCAAAAGCTTGGTGTGAGGTGCAACTACTGTTCTAGCAATCTTGCCTACTGGTTTAAGGCATATCTGTGTATCCTCAATCAGGTGTAGTCGTTTCACATCTCTTTCTTGTAATAGTTTGGTTGAACACTCTTCTTGATAGGTGTTCTTGAAGAGTGGGTGTGTGTGTATGCTGAAATAGGTTTTTTCAGCAAGAGTACCGAAGTTCTTGTAGGTTTCAAGAACAGTGGGAATTGTACTTGGTTGTACTGTGTGTTAGTGATTTCCACCTGTTGTTGGTGAAGACTGGATGTAGCTCAGGTTGAGTGAACCAGTATAATTGCTTGTGTCCATTATCTCTCTCTCTGCAATTTCGTTTCTGCATAATTGATAAAACAGCAAAGAAATAAATCTGTTCAATTGAAAATAAATCTGTTCTTTCTGGGCACTGTGCATACTGTTCTTGATTTCTGAAAAAGGTGTTTGAATCTGATAAGAACATATATAATCTGCTAAAAACCATTGGAACAGATTGACTGTGATAGGCTGCTCAAGAAACTGTAAATGCTATTAATTGAACCTTAAACAAATTGCTTAAAGTTGAAGCTTACTGTTCTGTGATTCATTGTTCTTAATTTCTGGAAATTGCTTGACATCAAGAAGAACACTCATAGTCTGTTAAAAGCCACTGGAACAGCTTGTTTGCAAAGGTCATTCAATTAATTAGCATGCTATCAATTGAACCTTAATCACGTGCTTGAAATTGAAGCTTGCTGTTTTGTGTTTCAATGTTTTTCTAATCTGATAGTTGTGTGTGTGCTGCTGGAAATTCTCACTGCATAATCTTGTGATTAACCTTGCTGAATTAAAAGCTTTTCAAACAAAAACAATGCTGAAATAAATCTGTTCATTTTCACATAAATCGATTTATTTTCTGTAAAACTGTGTTAAACACTGTTTCTGCGAGAAAGTTTTAAAAGGTCAATTCACCCCCCCTCTTGAACTTTGGCACTATTAAACCCAACAACTATAACTTGGTAGATCTTCTCAAACTTGTGATGGGACTGATGTTTTATATCGGCCCCACGGTGGGCGCCAAATGTTCTGTCCGGTTGACCTGGGACGTCTTCATGCGCGACCTCAACCGTCAGCTAGGGACTCCTTCCCACTGGTTACCTGTGGATTCCTGCAAAGAAGGACAAAAGGGCGCCCTAGCGGCCGTTTGCACTCCGACGCTCAAGTCAGCCAGCAAGAAACACCAAAAACTATGCACCTCCGTATCGGAGCACCGCGTATGGCACACAGAAGGTGGTAAAAAGGAAACTGTGTCTAGTGTATATTTTCTCGTTCTGGCCAAAATCCTTCCCTAGTCCCTTGTGCGTAACCTCAAGGCTCGAGCAAGCAACTAGAGTTTTTCTCCAAAATCAGCCAAAAGTTCGAACCCTGTTTCCGACATTCTCGGCGCTATTTAAACTGCCCAAGCATTTAAAGCGCCTTAAAGCGCTTTTAATCATAAAACGTAACGCACTTAATTAACGCGTCTAATTAGAAAACGTAGCGCATTTAAGACGTTGAAACGCTTGGGAGCCTTTATAGTACCTTAAACTCTCGAAACAGAAACTATATTGAATGACTTTAATTACCTGGTACCTGACTAAACCCTAAACCCTAAACCCTAAACCCTAAACCCTAAACTTGCATCGTTCTTACCTCTTTCGCTGGGTGCGCCCTGACCCTCAGCGTCCTCAAGGTCTCCTGCGTTAGAGATCTATGGCCCCTTGCCGCCCTTTCCGTCGATTTACAAACGTAAAGGACCTGGTGATCTGCGACAAAAGCCCGAGGAGTCTTCAAAGTTTCTTGAATAACGGTCCTCTGTCTGCCCCCCTTGCCCGAACTAGCAAGCTTGGCTAGCAAGTCAGCTCGGGCATTCTGCTCTCTTGGCACATGCACCACTTCAAACAAAACGAAAGATCTCCTTAGCTCTTGCACGTACTCCAGGTAGGCTGCCATCTGCGGATCTTTGGCTTGGAACTCGCCAGTTACCTGCCCAGTGACCAACAGCGAATCACTCTTGGCCATCAGCACCTTCGCCCCCATCTTCTTTGCCAACAGGATACCGGCGATCAAAGCCTCACACTCAGCTTGATTGTTGCTTGCTTTGAAAGCAAACCTCAGTGATTGCTCTATCAACACACCGTTGGGTCCCTCCAAAATAACCCCAGCCCCACTGCCCAGCTGGTTAGACGACCCATCCACCGAGAGCACCCAACGAAAGTCATCCTTGGCGTTTTGCACTGTTTCGGAAGACAACTCGACCACGAAATCAGCGAAGATTTGCCCCTTGATCGGTCCCCGGGGCTCGTACTTGATGTCGAATTCCGACAGCTCCACCGCCCACTTCACCATTCTTCCAGCTACATCTGGTTTCTTCAAAACCTTCTGGATGTGTAAGTCGGTCATTACCAACACTGTAAAGCTCTGGAAGTAATGACGCAGTCTCCTCGCCGAAAATACAACCGCCAGCGCCGCCTTTTCCAAGGCCTGATACCTCACTTCTGGGCCTTGCAGCACCTTGCTAACAAAATAGATGGGTTTCTGGACCTGATCTTGATCCTGGACGAGCACCGCGCTTATTGCTCTCTCAGTTATGGCAAAGTACAGCCTGAGGGGCGTTGCTGCTTGAGGTTTGCATAGAACTGGCGGGCTCGCCAAGTATTCTTTGAGCTTTATGAAAGCTTCTTCACACTCTCTCGTCCAGACAAACCTGTTGTTCCTCTTCAAGCATTGGAAGTATGGGTGGCCCTTCTCTCCACTAACAGATACAAATCGGGACAGAGCGGCCATCCGTCCCGTGAGCTGCTGCACTTCCTTCACGGTTGAGGGACTCCTCATCGCCAATATGGCGGCACATTTTTTGGGGTTGGCATCGATTCCCCTCTCCGACAAGAGAAATCCCAGAAATTTCCCTGCCTCCACGCTGAAAACACACTTCTCAGGATTCAGTTTCAGCTTGTACCTGGCTATGGTAACTGTACCGTCCTGGTAGTCGGAAGTGATGACGTGGCATCGAGCTATTATGTAGGCGTGTTGAGCAGGGCCCATGGCTGGCAGAAGGGAAGGAAGTCGGGGGGCTCGTGTGGTCGCCAATTATTAAGTTGGCGTGCCCGGTCTCTAGCATACCTAAACCGGCGGTCACCGGGTTTGAGATGAAGTCGCCAGATGCGAACCCACGACCACAAGGTGGTTAGAGATCGCCGAAACAAGGACATCGTCGAAGATGAAGTCAGATAGTCATTTCCTAGCTAGCCAGAGGATGAGGTCGGGAGACAGCTTACCTGAACATACACGGTGAAGCAAGTAAAGTAGATCATGAAGGCGGCCGGCGAGACCACAGGGAAGGTGTGTACGAAGGCACCCGAACTCGCCACTCAGAAGAGATCACGCTCCAAGGCAGCTATGCACTGAGTTGTGTCATGCATAAGTAACTTAGCCAAAAACCTGAAGAGTAAGAAGTGGCGCCCAAGTCAAGGATGCTCCAGATGGTGACACGTGTACAGCTGGATGCGAGCCACGTGTCCAGATGTGTAACTGTCAGGAGAGAGAAAGTGCACAGGTATATGAGAGATTCTAACGAACTTCTGAGGTACGCACGTTTAGATTGTTTCTTCACGCTTGCGAGTCTTGAGTACGCTGAGAGAGAATTTTTGCACGGTTCCTTAGAGTTCTTGAGTTTTCTCTTAGTATTTGGTGGTTCAGTCGCTGACTTGGGCGTCGGAGCGTGATCGGCCGCAGTGGCGCCGTTCTGTCTTTTGCAGGTTCTTGAGGTGAATCACGGTAAAGGACGGAGGCTAACACGGCGCAGAAGTCGATCCAGGTTTGACGAGGCATGGTTCTTGCGTCCCGGTCAACAGGCAGGATCATCAGGCGCCCACCGTGGGGCCGTGTAAAACCTGTTCCCATCCACAGCGTGAGTTCGTGGAAGTTTCTGCGGTTTCTGTGTGGTTGTGTGCTGGTGCAACCATTTTCCGCCGTTCATCTAAGCTTTGTTCGGTGGTTTCGTGCTTTCCACCGTTCGTTTGAGTTCTTGTTCGGTGAGGAGAGGTTTTTCGCTGCTTACGCAAGTTTTAATCGGTGAAATCTAAGTTTCGCCGCTCGTTCGGATTTTCGTGGAAGAACCGGTGGTTTGTGGTGGAGACGTGAGTTTCTGTGAAGGTTTGCTGCTGAGGTTGTGTTCTTGAAGCTCTTTAGAGTTTTGCGAAGCTCTGACCGATTGATCGCTGAATCGATCGTCGCTGAAGAAGGTGTTGTTCATCGCTCTTTGTAATCTGTCAAGTTTTCATGAGAAAGATGAGAAGCAACCGTTCAAGTCCGGTTGCGCCAGTTGCTGCTGAAGGCGCCATGACTATGGCGCAGATGGTGGAAATCATGCGTGCGTTGTAGGCGAATGTGGAAGCCTCGCGCATAGAGCAGGCAAAGATGCATGAGGACCTAGTCGCCTCTCAGGCCAGGAATGAAGAGCTTAGCAGAGTGACTGAGGAATTGCGCCAAGCTCTTCAGGAGCAGCGAGGGCGCCCAGTCGCTGAAGAGGTCGTGCCGTCAACGCCGCCTCGCGTTTTCCCCATGCCTTTCGCTCAGGCGATTACAGACACGCCCATCCCTGCGAGTGTGGTACCCGTGAAGGCCGTTTTTACCGGTGTGGAGGATCCTGAGGCACATCTCACCACGTTTCACACGCAGAGCATGCTGTCAGGAGGATCGGATGCTGTGTATTGCAAGATGTTTGTGAGCACACTCCAGGGAACAGCGCTGGAATGGTTTGTGAGCCTGCCTACAGGTCACATAACCAATTTCCAGCAGTTTTCGAAGATCTTCGTCGAGCAGTACATAGTGAACAAGGCGCCGCCTAGGGTGTCTTATGATCTGTTCGACATAAGGCAGTACCAGGGAGAGTCCCTCAGGGACTACTTGAATCGTTTTGGAGCGCAGATGGTCTGCTCGTCGGCCAAGGACGAAGAGATGTTGGTCTACGCATTCAAGAAGGGCGTGCTGCTGGGACCCTTCTGCGAGGCGTTGATCAGGGCTCACCCCGCCACGTTTGCTGAGGTTAGGCGACTTGCGGTGGCCCACATCGCCGATGAAAGTGAGGTCGCCGAGAAGAAGGGAAGCGTGGCCAAGAGGGTGCTGGAGACAGCGGCGGCCAAGAGGGATCAGAGGACTCGCCATCCTTATGATCCAAGGAAGAACAAGGGCAGGGGCCCAGGGCGCCCTCAACTGGCACGTCGGGAGTACAATTGCCCGCCGAAGCATAAGTTTGTCATGGGGTTGGCGGACCTGATCGCCATCCCCAATATATCAGCTAGGCTGAAGGCGCCCAAGAAGGTGGGCGACAAGGTGTTGGGACCAAAGCCAGATGCCTGGTGCGAATTCCACCAGAGCTTTGGCCACACCGTGGACTCATGTTTGGCTTTAGGATACCAGCTCGACGACCTGGTCAAGAGCGGGTTCCTAAATGATTACTTGCTGGATAGGAGGACGGGGGGCGCGTCGAGCTCCCAGCCAGCAGGTGG
Source organism: Phaseolus vulgaris (assembly GCF_000499845.2). Classification (NCBI taxonomy): domain Eukaryota; kingdom Viridiplantae; phylum Streptophyta; class Magnoliopsida; order Fabales; family Fabaceae; genus Phaseolus; species Phaseolus vulgaris. The sequence continues at coordinate 80,365 of NW_027174130.1, read as the reverse complement.
TGAGGCTCAACAGCACGAGATGCCTACTCACGGAGAGATCCATACCATTGCAGGAGGTTTCTCGGGTGGTGGGTGCACCGCGTCACAGAGGAAGAAGTATGCGAGGTCTGTGATGACGGTGGACATGTTTGAGGACCACTCACCAGACGTGGACATCACGTTCATGAGGGAAGATCTCAGGGACGTTGTGCCTCACGACAACGATCCAATAGTCATCTCGCTCGTTACGGCGGGAAGGAAGGTCCACAGAGTACTGGTGGACCAAGGAAGCTCGGCAGATGTAATGTTCTGGCCGACTTTCACACAGTTGCAGTTGCCCCTTGACCAGCTGAGGCCCTATGGGGGGTGTTTGTATGGTTTCGCTGGCGATCAGGTGGAGGTCAGGGGGTATATAGAGTTAAGAACTACCTTCACGGATGAGGCGGGCTCAAGAACGGAGAAAATCAAGTACCTCGTCGTGAACGCTCCCTCAGCATATAACATTCTGTTGGGAAGACCAACGCTCAACAGAATAGGAGCTGTGCCTTCGACCAGGCACATGAAGGTGAAGTTGCCATCGATGGAAGGGGTGGTGATCACCATCAAATCTGACCAAAAAGAAGCGAAGAAGTGCTATGAGAATAGCCTGAAGAACAAGAGGTCAGTGAGTTACATCACGACGACGCCGCCTCCCGGTGTGAGGCCCAAGCCAACAGAGTGGCGAGTTGTTGGTGCGGTGATGGAGGTGGCCGCCGGAGGAGACATCGCCATGATGGACGCTGAGGCTGAGGGAGAGAACGCCGAGCAGGAAGAAGAGGCGAGGAACCGCCCAGAGGAAGCGAGGGAGCTGGGAATCGCCAGGGCGGTAATCGCCAGGGAAGCTAGACCCAAACCCGTCAAGGAATGGCTCGAAAGGGAGATCGGGGGAAAGGTCTTCAATTTGGGAAGATCCTTGGAGGCTGAGCTCCAAGACTAGATTGCCAAGGTGATAGAACGGCATCTGGATGCCTTCGCATGGTCTGCTTCAGACATGCCGGGAATTGACCCCGACTTCTTGTGCCACCATCTAGCAATGGACAACCAGGTCAGGCCAGTGCGACAGAGAAGAAGGAAATTCAACGAGGAGAGAAGGCAGGCGATCAGGGATTGTACCGTCCCGTATCCGGGCGTTGACTAAGCCAAGGTCAAAGTCAACGGCTGAAGAGTCAAAGCCAACGCAAGGCGTCGCCTAGGTGGAGAGACGCCAAATGCCAGCATCGCCAAGAGGAAACGTCGCCTAGGTGAAGGCGTCGCCTAGGCGAAGGACGTCGCCAGATCAAACAGTGTAAAAACAAGGCAATCACGGTGTGGTTCCCCGATACCCATGGGTAGGAAAGACCATGGAGGGAGCGATGTCGTGGGAAAGCCTCAGGTCCCGATATCTCGGGAAAGTGATAAAGAGAAGGAAAAGGTGGCTTCAAGGCCATAGTGATAGTACCAGTGAAGGGCAGCCTGACTCGTGAAGTACCCCTTCCGCCCCAGAGACGCCTTCGGGACAGATACGACCCAAGAGGAAGGTCACGCCCAGGGTAACCGGGTGCAGGATGCGAGAGGAAGGCAGAGACGCTCTCAGAGTAAGTGGCTAGATACTTGGGGGCATGAGTTGGCACCCAAAAAGCCACCCCTAGCGCAGTAGCACTCCCAGCAGGAGGACTCACATGTAGAAACGTCCCCAGGTGGGCCGAAGCGCCCCCAAATGGGGTCATGGCGTCGTGAGGCCCTCCACGTGTACGACAGCCATGCCAGAATAGAAACACCCTTTAGTCAGGTGCCAGGTAATTAAAAGTTATTCAATACAGTTTCCCTTTCGAGCATTCAGGTACTATAATGGCTCCCGAGCGTTTCAAACGTCTTAAATGCGCTACGTTTTCTAATTAAGCGCTTTAATGAGTGCGTTACGTTTGTGATTAAAAGCGCTTTAAGGCGCTTTAAATGCTAGGGTAGTTTAAATAGCGGGGAGAATGTTGGAAAAAGGTTTGGAACTTTCGGCAAATTGACCAGAGAACTCTCTAGTTGCTTGCTCGTGCTTCAAGGTTACGTACAAGTGACTGGGGAATATTTTGCCAGAAGGAGACAACACACACATATACACAGTTATTTTACCACCTTCAGAGTGCCACATGCGGTGCTCAGATACGTAGGTGGACAGTTTTTGGTGTTTCTTGCTGGCTGACTTGAGCGTCGGAGTGCACACGGCCGCTAGGGCGCCTCTCTGTCCTCTTTTTTGCAGGTATCCACAGGTACCAGTGGGAAGGTGTCCCTAGCTGACGGTTGAGGTCGCGCACGAAGACGTCCCAGTCAACCGGACGGAACAACGCTTTAATGAGTGCGTTACGTTTGTGATTAAAAGCGCTTTAAGGTGCTTTAAATGCTAGGGTAGTTTAAATAGCGCGGAGAATGTTGGAAAAAGGTTTGGAACTTTCGACAAATTGACCAGAGAACTCTCTAGTTGCTTGCTCGTGCTTCAAGGTTACGTACAAGTGACTGGGGAATATTTTGCCAGAAGGAGACAACACACACATATACACAGTTATTTTACCACCTTCAGAGTGCCACATGCGGTGCTCAGACACGTAGATGGACAGTTTTTGGTGTTTCTTGCTGGCTGACTTGAGCGTCGGAGTGCACACGGCCGCTAGGGCGCCTCTCTGTCCTCTTTTTTGCAGGTATCCACAGGCTACCAGTGGGAAGGTGTCCCTAGCTGACAGTTGAGGTCGCGCACGAAGACGTCCCAGTCAACCGGACGGAACATTTGGCGCCCACCGTGGGGCCGATATAAAACATCAGGCCCATCACAAGTTCGAGAAGGTTTATCAAGTTACAGTAACGTTGAAGGAGTTTGGAGCGACAATGGCCCCCACCAGACGAAGAGCAGCGCGCGCAGCCCCAGCAGACCTATCCATGCAGCAGGTTCTGGAGATAATGAGGGGCTGCAGCAGGACATGGCGGATTCGAAATTGGAGCAAGAACGCATGCAGGCAGACCTCGATGCCTCGCACGAGCGGAACGAAGAGCTCCACCGTGTGAATGAGGAGTTGCGCCAGGGCCTGAGAAACGATCGGAGGCGGCCTGGACAGGACGAAACGGAGAACCATTCCCCACCAAGGGAGTTTTCCACTCCTTTCTCACAGGAGATCCTAGACACAGCGATCCCGAACACGTTCGCGGGACCCAAGGTGATCTTCACCGGGATGGAAGACCAAGAGACGCACCTGGCTGCGTTTCACACGCAGATGGTCCTGATAGGCGGTTCTGATGCTGCCAAGTGCATATCACAGAAGGTCATATCACATCCTTCCGCCAATTGTCGCGGTTATTCCGAGAACAGTACTTAGCCAACAAGGCCCCGCCGCCGGTCTCCTACGACCTGTTCGACGTGAAGCAATATCAGGGGGAGACCCTGAAGGAGTATATCAATCGCTTCGGGGCCCAGGTCGTGAAGGTTGGCACAACAGAAGAGCCTATGATCGTGTACGCATTTGTGAAAGGCGTATGCCTCGGCCCCTTCGGAGAATCCATTATCCGTAATCACTCTAGGACTTTCGCTGAATTACGGCGCAGGGCAGTAGAGCATATTGCTTCGGAAGGGGAGGTATGTGTGAAGCGCACCAGCGCCGTGCCCTCACGCCCGAGGGGACCGGCGCGAGTTCAACCCGTCAGAGTCAATGAGACCACGACGGGGAGAAAGAAGCCAGAGGCGAGACGCCCCTACGAGGCCAGAAAGCCCCAGCCTCGGGGCCCAGCAGGAGGCGAACGCCCCGCCAGAGAAAGAGCAAGACCGGCGAGGTACAACTTCGTGGTTGAGTTGAAGGATTTGATCGCCGTACCCAACATAGCCGAGAGGTTGAGGCGACCGGCGAAGACCGACAAGGTGTTAGGGCCTCGTAAAGACTCTTGGTGCGAATTCCACGAGGCTTTCGGGCACCAAATTGATAATTGCCTGTCGTTGGGCTACCAGCTAGATGAGTTGGTAAGGACTGGGTTTTTAAAAGATTACGTCGCAGATTCCACAACGACCGCCACCTTGCCGCCGCCGGCAGATGAGCCAGCACACGAGATGCCTGTGCTTGGCGAGGTCCACACCATTGCTGGAGGTTTTTCCGGCGGAGGACCCACCGCCTCCCAGCGGAAGAAATACACGAGGGGGGTGAATTCAATCGAGGAAAGGCTCTCGGGGGAGCCCTGGGAGTCAGATATTGTGTTCACGAGAAGAGACCTCCGAGATGTGGTGCCCCAAGACAACGATCCCGTTGTCATCTCAGTCATCACAGCTGGAAGGAAGGTCCACAGAGTGCTTGTTGATCAAGGAAGCTCGGCAGACGTCATGTTTCTGTCGACCTTTAATAAGTTACGGTTGTCCCCCGATCTGCTGAGTCCCTATACGGGATGTTTGTATGGGTTCGGGGATAACCAGGTAGAAGTCTGGGGGTACCTGGAGTTGAGGACTACGTTCACAGACGGAGAGGCCTCCTGTACCGAGAGCATCCGGTACCTCGTCGTGAACGCTAATTCTGCCTACAATATTTTGCTGGGCAGACCGGCGTTAAACCGTCTGAGCGCAGTGTCCTCCACCCGTCACATGAAGATGAAGCTACCGGACCTCAATGGCCGGGTGATAGTCATCAGGTCAGACCAGGAGGAGGCGAGGAAATGCTATGAAAACAGCCTGAAGACGAAGAGAGGCGTATTCATGGTGTATGAACGTTCGCCGAGCGCGGACGCGACGATGATTGAGGCGACGCCCCCTGGGCTGACGCCTGAAGAGGCCATAGCAGACAGGGCAATGCCCGAAGCAGATGTGCCGATGGAGGAAGGCCCTGACGACGCGGCGCCCGTTGAAGAGGCGGCGCCCGTTGAAGAGGCGGCGCCCGTTGAAGAGGCGGCGCCCGTTGAAGAGGCGGCGCCCGTCGAAGAGAATAGCAGGGAGCGGCCTGCAGCTAACGCCATAGAAAGGGAGATTGGCGGCAAAGCTTTCAAGTTAGGAAGTTCGCTAAACCTAAAAGAACAGGAAGGGGTGGCAGAAGTGATTTCGCGCCACCTGGATGCCTTCGCATGGTCCGCCTCGGATATGCCAGGCATCGACCCTGATTTCCTGTGTCACCACCTCAGCATGGATGCCACGGTCCGCCCCGTGCGTCAGAGAAGGAGGAAGTTCAATGAGGAACGACAACAGGTGGTGAAAGACGAAACGCAGAAGCTGCTGAGTGTTGGCCACATTAGGGAGATTCAGTACCCTGAGTGGCTCGCCAATGTCGTTTTGGTGAAAAAGGCGATCGGAAAGTGAAGAATGTGCGTTGACTTCACGGACCTGAACAAGGCGTGCCCAAAGGATTCCTATCCGTTGCCCAGCATCGACGCCTTGGTAGACAGCGCGTGATGTGATTCCAATAGCCACATAGAACAAGATTCTTGACACTTTGAGGAATCACCTTGAGCTGGAAAATGTAGAGGCACTTTCTTAGAAGTTGGATCATGGTTCTAAGATCAAGAACTCACCAAAACAAGTACCAAATCCCAAACTCATTTGGATGAACCAAATATTGTCAAATTGAATCAACAAAGGAGAAGGAAAAGAATAAACCGAACAGAATTGAACTTAAAACAAAAGAACCGAACAGAATTTAAAAACTAAACAGAATAAAGGTGCTGGAAAATTATAGGAACCGAAACAAAAACAACTCAAAACTCAAGGCAACAAGAACAAATTGAAGAAGAAGAAAGGAAGGAGAAGAGAATGCTCATGAAGATGGAGGAATGGTTGGATGATCACGCCACTAGAAGAATGGATGCTCCTAGATGAGTGTGGAAGCCGCCACTTGAGGAAACCATGGTCCTTCAAGATAAGACTAGAGAAGAAGCTCAAAGCTCTCCAAATGCTCACTCCAATTTTGAGTATAGTTTCTTTAGATAAAATTCAAATCTGAATTTTACAAAGGAAGCACCTCTATTTATAGCCTAAGGTGCTGAAAAATAGGTGGGAAATTTCAAATAAACTCATTTGAAATTCCCACCAAAAACAAGTCACATGGGAGGTGTGACCTTTTTCTACTATGACACCTCCCAAAAACTACACCTACACCACTCTCCTAAGTCACATGGACAATGTGACTTTATTTTACATTTTCACACACCTTTATTTAATAACCAAACCTCCTAAAACTATACAAGAGTATTTCAAAGCTTGGCCTTGCCCCTCATGGGATGGACTTGGGCTCTTTGGGCTTTGGCCTTCTTGGGCTTGGGCTTGGGCTTTGGGCTTGGGCCTCATCTTTATTTTATTTCTTCTTTTAATTTTGAGAAGACTAGAAGGAAGAACTTCAAATGTGAGGGTGGATGTCCTCTTCCTCCATTAATAAAAGCCTCCTTTATTTGATTCTCATCATACTCCTCGAGTTGGAGAGAATTCGTCCACGAATTCTGAATCCCTGCATATAACAAAGTCAGTTTAGTTTTACAATTAAAAGTGGAAGAAAAATGTAAACATGACTTATCTTTTGTAAACAATGGGATTTCAGAAAAGGAGGTTCTATAAATCGACCAAGTTGGAAAAATTTGTTTGGGAATGATGATATCTTTTGGGAAAAGGCATCTTAAATGGTGAAAACCATTAGGAGGTATGAAATCATCCCTAACACTTTTTAACCAAGATGGTGTTGAAATAGAAACCTTGGGTAATGAAAAAGATAAGGAAGGAAAACACCTTGGAGGTGAAAGGAGAAGACTCATGTCAACTTGTTCTTCTTTGTCTTTTTTATTTTGACTTGTGGGAAGTGGGTGAGTTAGGTCTTGTGTTACCTTGTTTATCTTTAAGATTTGCTTTTGTGGACAATGAAGAGCTATGTGCCCAAAACCTAAACATTTAAAACATTTGATATTTGAAGTTTTGGTAGGTGACTTAGGAGTAGAAAGATTTGTAGTAGAAACTTTGTTTGGAAACATGGTTTGTTTGGAAAAATTGGAAGGACAATTTTGAGTAGACATTTTGTTGGCATCCTTCCTAGAAGAGTTGTAGAAATTATAATCATGAGTATTTTTGAAAGTTGTTTTCAAAAGATAGGATTCTACCTTGATGGCTTGGCGAAACACTTTCTTTAAAGAAGAGTACTCATTTAATTCTACAATTTCTCTAATATCTCTTCTCAAACCACGTACAAACCATTTTAGCTTTGACTCTTCATTAGCATGCATATTCATTTTAGTCAAAGTTGTTTCAAAATCTTTAATGTATTCTTCTACCATCCTATGTCCTTGAGGAAGCCTTTGGAACTTCAACAAGTGTTCCTTCCTAGAAGGAGGAACAAACCTCGCGCGCATACACTCTTTCAAAGCATTCCAAGAAACCACGGGAGGTTTCTTGCGATATATAATGTCCATTACAATTTTATGCCACCATTCTTTGGCATAGCCCAAAAAGGATAAAGAAACTATTCTAAGTTTTTGGTCATCTTGGACCTTATACACATGAAAATAATGGTCAACCTTAGTCTCCCATTCTAAATACACATTAGGATCACTATCACCATTAAAACTAGGGACTTTTTTACAAGCAATGTTGAACACTTGGTGATATCTTTGGTCACGGTTATAGCTCTCTTCATGAGAATGATGGTGATGCCTCCTTCTTCTATGTTCTTCTTCACCAAGGACTGAAGCTTTGGAAGGAGAATGCTGTTTGTAAGATGCACCACTTGAATAGCCAGCCATTTTGCAAATAAAAAACAGCAAACACACAAAAACAGCAAACAAGTTAAGAAACAAAATTAGCAAAAACAGTGAGCTTGGCAATGAAACTGCCGAAGTGAAATGAGGCTGAAAAAAGAGATCACTCTCAAAGAAATAATGTTCTTGCACCAATCTGATCTTGAGGCCTTGGAATCCTCAAATGAAATATGTCAAAGCAAGCACACCAATCTTAAGAGCAAACCACCACAAAACCAAAGAAACAATAAAGACAAACAAGAAAAGGTATAAGCAAGGAAAAGGTAATTGCAAAAGGAATACTATATGTAAGACAAACTCAAAGAGTAAGAATGAAAGACAATCAAGAAAATAAAGAACTCAATGAGAAAAGTAGGCACACAAAAGAATACCTAAGGAAAAGCACTAGAGTAGATGAAGAAAACAAAAAAATTTAGCTACTGGAAATTTTTTTTTAATGCAAACTGTGTTTGATATTCACTGATTTAACTGGAACGTTGTAGAGCGAACTGGATTATGAAATTTATACCACAGAAACTTCAAGATGTTAACTCAAAAATGGCACTGGAATCAATTAAAACAGTAAGCCAATTGAGAGAAATAAATTTTTCAAAATCGCTGCCAGATTACCGTATTTTTTTCGGCAGAAATGTACACTTTTTTTATTTTATTTATCATTTTTTGTGTACTTCATATTTTTGAATGATTCTTTTTTCTATTCTTTTCTAACACTTTGAATATCTCAAATCCAGAATTTCAGAATTTTACAGTACGTAAATCAGTTGCAATAAGGAAAAACAGTAAGCACTTTTTTCAGAAACAGAGGAATCCTAATAGGAATAAAAAAAACAGGATGATGAACTAGCAAAGACATAATAGAAAATGATGTATTGGAACTTGTATAGGTCTAGAATACAAGTATGAACTCAATGCTAAAAAGAAAATGCTCAAAGGATCAACATCAATTCAGAAAAATATATGACACCAAAGCAAGAAACAATCAAAACAATAAAAGTACTACTAGAAGTAATGACATATATGGAATAACATGACTAAGACAAAACTTAACAAGATTCAAAAATTAAAAGACACAACACAAATTGTAACAAGTGGAAGGAAGCTTAAGGTAAACTCTAGGAAGGATAATGCCATTCCAAAAGAGCAACCATACTCATAAGAATTATGAGTGCCATAAACCTTTCCACAAACACTTGGAGCAAAAGAAAAACAGCAAGAATACTCAATTAAAATTCTAAAACAGAAACTTAAATTGCAAGAAAATTAAAGAGCTCTTGAAATAAAGTGCACACAACTCAACAATTAAACAAGAATGAACCTAAGACTCATGATACCACATGATGTGATTCCAATAGCCACATAGAACAAGATTCTTGACACTTTGAGGAATCACCTTGAGCTGGAAAATGTAGAGGCACTTTCTTAGAAGTTGGATCATGGTTCTAAGATCAAGAACTCACCAAAACAAGTACCAAATCCCAAACTCATTTGGATGAACCAAATATTGTCAAATTGAATCAACAAAGGAGAAGGAAAAGAATAAACCGAACAGAATTGAACTTAAAACAAAAGAACCGAACAGAATTTAAAAACTAAACAGAATAAAGGTGCTGGAAAATTATAGGAACCGAAACAAAAACAACTCAAAACTCAAGGCAACAAGAACAAATTGAAGAAGAAGAAAGGAAGGAGAAGAGAATGCTCATGAAGATGGAGGAATGGTTGGATGATCACGCCACTAGAAGAATGGATGCTCCTAGATGAGTGTGGAAGCCGCCACTTGAGGAAACCATGGTCCTTCAAGATAAGACTAGAGAAGAAGCTCAAAGCTCTCCAAATGCTCACTCCAATTTTGAGTATAGTTTCTTTAGATAAAATTCAAATCTGAATTTTACAAAGGAAGCACCTCTATTTATAGCCTAAGGTGCTGAAAAATAGGTGGGAAATTTCAAATAAACTCATTTGAAATTCCCACCAAAAACAAGTCACATGGGAGGTGTGACCTTTTTCTACTATGACACCTCCCAAAAACTACACCTACACCACTCTCCTAAGTCACATGGACAATGTGACTTTATTTTACATTTTCACACACCTTTATTTAATAACCAAACCTCCTAAAACTATACAAGAGTATTTCAAAGCTTGGCCTTGCCCCTCATGGGATGGACTTGGGCTCTTTGGGCTTTGGCCTTCTTGGGCTTGGGCTTGGGCTTTGGGCTTGGGCCTCATCTTTATTTTATTTCTTCTTTTAATTTTGAGAAGACTAGAAGGAAGAACTTCAAATGTGAGGGTGGATGTCCTCTTCCTCCATTAATAAAAGCCTCCTTTATTTGATTCTCATCAGCGCGTCTGGCAGCAAGGTGTTAAGTTTCCTGGACGCCTTCTTAGGGTACAACCAAATCAAGATGCACCCAAGAGACGAGAGCAAGACTGCATTCATGACGGAGACATGCAGTTACTGTTATAAGGTGATGCCCTTCGGGCTGAAAAATGCGGGCGCCACGTACCAGAGGCTAATGGATAAGGTCCTGGCGCCAATGCTTGGGAGGAATGTGTACGCTTATGTCGACGACATGGTGGTGGCGTCGCAGAGTAGGGTGCAGCACATGGCAGACCTGGAGGAGTTGTTCAACACAATATCCAAATACCGCCTCAAGTTGAACCCCGAAAAGTGTGTTTTCGGGGTAGAGGCCGGTAAGTTCTTGGGTTTTTTGCTCACCGAGAGGGGGATAGAGGCGAACCCCGACAAATGTGCGGCTATTATCGCCACGCGGAGTCCGACATCGGTAAAGGAGGTGCAACAGTTGACAGGGCGGATGGCGGCGCTCTCGAGGTTTGTTTCCGCCGGAGGAGAAAAAAGGCACCCGTACTTCCAGTGCCTCAAGAGAAACAGTCGCTTTGCATGGACTGATGAGTGCGAAGCGGCTTTCATTAAGCTGAAGGAGTACCTGGCGACGCCACCGGTCCTCTGCAAGCCGGTAACGGGCGTGCCCCTCCGTTTGTATTTTACTATAACGGAGCGGGCCATCAGTTCTATGTTGGTCCAAGAGCAGGACCAGAGTCAGAAGCCCATCTACTTCGTGAGCAAGGCCTTACAGGGGGCTGAGACGAGGTACCAAGCACTAGAAAAGGCGGCGCTGGCGGTAGTGTTCTCTACTAGGAGGCTCCATCATCACTTCCACAGTTTTACGGTGGTGGTGATGACCAATCTCCCCATACAGAAAGTGCTGCAGAAACCCGATGTGGCAGGAAGAATGGTACGTTGGGCAGTGGAGCTGTCAGAATTCGACATCCAGTACGAGCCTAGAGGGTCCATCAAAGGGCAGGTGTATGCGGATTTTGTAGCAGAACTTTCGCCCGGAGGTGAGCAAGAGGTGGAACCTAGTTCGCAGTGGCTACTCTCGGTTGATGGCTCTTCAAACCAACAAGGGAGCGGTGCGGGAATAGTGTTGGAGGGACCCGACGGCATGCTGATCGAGCAGGCCTTGCGTTTTGCCTTCAAGGCAAGTAACAATCAGGCAGAGTATGAAGCCCTGATAGCAGGAATGCTCTTAGCCAAGGAGATGGGCGCACAGAACCTCCTGGTGAAGAGCGACTCTCAGTTGATTACGGGGCAGGTGTCGGGTGAATTCCAGGCGAAGGACCCACAGATGGCGGCGTATCTTAGATACGTCCAGTTATTGAAAGGGGCGTTCAACGCTCTTGAGCTGATACATGTCCCGAGGGAGCAGAATGCCAGAGCTGACCTGCTTGCAAAGCTGGCCAGCTCAGGCAAGGGGGGTAGACAGAGGACAGTGATCCAGGAGACTCTCAAAGCTCCGCGTCGATTCGTGGAAGACAACAGGGTGGATGTCCTCCAGATTTATACATCAAGGGGAAGACCGAGGAGCCATTCCTCTTTAACCCAAGATACTTAGAAGGCGCCCCGCATCAGCATATACGCGGGTGTTCCTGAGGAAGAGGAGATGCAGGTCTGTGTTTTGTCCAAGGGAGACACCTGGATGACGCCCTATAAACGGTACCTGGCGGATGGGGCTCTTCCAGTGGACCCTGAAGAGGGCAAAAAAGTCAAAAGAAATGCCGCCAGGTATACTTTGGTGGATGGGGTGCTGTTCAGGCACGGCTTCACTCACCCTATCCTAACATGCGTCAGTGGCGATGAGTGCACCAGGATAATGGCGGAGCTACACGAAGGCATCTGCGGAAGCCATGTAGGGGGAAGATCCTTAGCCTCCAAGGTAATATGCGCAGGTTTTTTCTGGCCAACAGTGAAAGAGGATTGCGCACGGCACGCCCAGCGGTGTAGGCAATGCCAAAAGCACGCCGACTGGCACAAGGCGCCGCCAGAAGAGTTAAGGTCTATATACAGCCCGTGGCCTTTCCACACATGGGGAATTGACATCCTGGGCCCTTTTCCCACTGGCAATCAGGCAGATGAAGTATCTGATCGTCACCATAGAATACTTCACTAAGTGGATAGAGGCGGAGCCTGTGGCACAAATCACTGCGCATAAGGTACAACATTTTGTGTGGAGAAAAATCGTGTGTCGCTTTGGCGTACCCAGGCGCCTGATATCTGACAACGGGACCCAGTTTGCCAGTCAGCAGTTGAGAAATCTGTGTGCTGAAGTGGGAATCAAACAAGTGTTCGCGTCGGTTGAACACCCCCAGACCAATGGACAAGTAGAGTCAGCAAACAGAGTCCTTTTTAGGGGGTTAAAAAGAAGGCTAGAGAAGGCCAAAGGGGCGTGGGCGGAAGAGGTGCCAAGGATTATATGGGCATATCACACCACGCCCCAATCCTCTACTATGGAGACACCTTTCAGTTTGGTGTACGGGTCGGACGCGATGATTCCAGTAGAAATACACGAAAGCTCACCGCGTTTTCAAAACTTCGTGGCGGAGGAATCTAATGAAGAGAGGCGGGTGAACCTGGATCTGCTAGAAGAGGCCAGGGAAGAAGCTAGAATAAAAGCTGAAGCGATGAAGAGAAGAGTAGAGCGGCGATATAGCTCTAAGGTAAAGCCGCGACAGTTTCAGGTGGGCAACCTAGTGATGAGGAAAGCCCACCCGTACGAGTTGGAAAATAAGCTGTCTCCCAAATGGACCGGGCCCTTCAGAGTTACTGAGGCTAAGAGCAATGGTTCGTACAACCTGGAGACTTTAGATTGAGGCCCTATCCCGCGCAGTTGGAATGCAGCCAACTTAAAATTTTATTTCAGTTGACTTATGTAAGCAGTATGTAACAATTTAGTCGAAGGGGACGCTCTTTTTCCCTTTCGGGGGTTTTTTAATGAGGTCACCCTAATAAATGGAAAAACCAGTTGAGAAAAAGAAGTGCCTTGGTTTTCAGCCTTTATCTTTCCTTGTTAGAAGTAATGTGATGCGCCGCCTAGGCCATGGTGTCGCCAAGGAAGAAGGCGTCGCCTAGGTGATGGCGTCGCCCAGAAAGAGGGCGTCGCCCAAAGTGAAGGCATGCATCGTTGGCAGAACGAGACGAAAGGAAAGCGCGCAGTATATGAGGCACATGCAAAGTAAAGTGGCGTTGCAAAAAATCAAGTATGATATTGAAAGTTGTTGTTACAAGCGATGTTCAATACAATGGGAGTGATACAAACGGAGCAGACGCTACAAATCATACAAAAACACGAACAGGCCGTTTCTCAGCGCTCATCAGAGTCATCACTGGAGGAAGGCGAAGCCTCTTTTCCAGCCCGCAGAGCTCGAATAAGTCGTGCCCTTTTTTCATGGTTTATTTTCGAACCTGCGCCAAGGGAGATTAACGTGTCAGAGACACCATGAAGCAAGACATACACAGTTAGAAAGCAATGAAGGCCGAAGTTTCTAAGGCAGTGGTTCTTACGTATGTACTTCTCAAGAGTCCCAGCGTTGAACTCCAGGCTGATAACCGTAGCAGAGTCAAAACCTCCCGCCTCAGCAAGAATCCGGCAAGCTATTTGATCACTTGGAGCTAGATTCTTGAGGGGTTTGGCTTGAGGACCTTTTCCTCTCTCACCCAGTACAGCGGAAACCCATCCAGAGCGTCGGGGACAAGGTCAGTACGACAGATCTTGAAGAACCGGCCTTTCCACCCGGTGAACGAGCTCTGGAAGGGTGTGAAGAGAACCCTCCCAGGCACATTACTGAGAGTTACCCAGAGGTTGTGTCTCTACCTCTTCACCTAAAAGAAGTGCAGAAAGAGGTCAACCGAGGGTGCACAACCCAGAAACCCGAAGAGAATGTCGAAGGCTTTGACAAAGGCCCAGCTGTTGGGGTATAACTGAGCCGGAGCGACGTTGATCTCCGTCAGCAGTTCCTTCTCGAACCAGGAGAAGGGTAAGCGCACCCTGATGGTCTTGAACACCACCTGGTAAAAGTAAAAGAAAGGGACCCCGTCATTGGCCCGTTCGTCTCCACATACTGGCTCCCCCAGAGTGCAAGGGAGCACAGCGATGTCGTCGTCATGCCTCCTCGCAAAGGCCCGGTGGGCATAGGAACATGACTCTCCTTTGTGCTCCCATATGGCCCTGGTAGAGAGTAAGCATGAACACTCGTCAAGAAGTTCATTCGAAGCCCAAGGGTACAAGTCTTTGAGACGAACTATGGAGGAAGCAGCGTGAGATGACATTCTTTAACGAGAGTAGGACCGCCAGAAATGCAAGAGTTGAGTGAGGGGAGCGAAGACTAGAACAACCCTTCGACAGAGAAGAAAGGGTGCAAGAAGGAAGGGTGTAAGAAGAAAGAACGCAAGTAGGTTATGAAGAGTGAGAAAATGATGAAGACAGTTCCAGAGCTTGAAGAGTTAAATAAAGCGGTTAGAGCGCCAAACGACGTGAATGGATGCACCGCACGATTGATACACGTGGCAGAAGATGAAAGGATGACGCTGGCACCACTGGTTTAAATCAGAAAACGTCGTATTAGCAGAATGTCCAGTGGTACGATGCGCCGTCGAAAGTGAGTCAGGGGTACAGCAGGAGTCAGAAAATGGAATGACTAGATACCCCATCAACCATACAGCAGCGCCACGTGGATCAAGTCGAATGACGGAATGTCCCATCAGCTACACAAGGAGCGCCACGTGGATGGCACAGACAAAGCCTTGGGCTCTTCGCTGTTATCAGGCGTTGACCAAGGCAAGAATTAAGGTTCGAAGTAAAGGTAACGCCCGAGGCGTTGCCAGGAAGGACGTAAAGGGCGACGACAGCGCGATATGTCGCGGGCGTCGCCAACCCAAATACCGACTGGCGTCGCTTCCCCGATACCCACAGGTAGGAAAGACTGTGGAGGGAGAAGAAATCAAAGAAAGGCAAAGTTAGTCACAGGCGTCACCTCCCCGATACCCACAGGTAGGAAAGACTGTGGAGGGAGATGAGATCGCCAAACGGCAGCGAATCGCTGGCAGGGCGTTCCCCGATACCTATGGGAAGGAAAGACCATGGAGGGAACAGACCCTCTCCAGAGCGCTCAGCGGTTTAGACACCCGGGGACGATACGGTGCTGCTGTAGCAGGCCTCTCCTTAGGCGTGGGCGCCGGGCGTTAAGGATCAAAGAAAGAGCCTTTCGATATCAGAGACGTCCCGTGGACGATACGGCGTCACTAAGTGAGCCTCTCCATGGGCGTGAGGGTTGGCGCGCAACCTTTCCCGATCATGCCAAACCGCCCAACGAAGTGAAAGAAATGGGCAGAACACAGATAAAATAATTGAAGCGCGTGAAGGGAAAAGATGAGAATGAGATCGCATAGGCAGAATCGTCTGTGGCAAAGAAATAAAGGCAACCATACGAACGTCCCAAATCAGTAACAAGAGTGCGGATAGTTCAAAGAATTACAAGTTTTGACAGATAAAATCAAAAAACGAAGGTAAAGAATAAAAGAGTTAAGCTTGAAGAGGAAGGCGGCGGATGAGAGGCAGCGGTTCAGTCATCCAAATCCATGGGCACGACCTTCCCGTCGACGACGTGGTGTGTGGGGTCGCAGTTCGAAAGGTTGACGCCAGGATTCTCGCAGGACGCCTGGGTCAGGGCCTCTTGGAACCCCTCCTCGAAGGTACCCGCCATCTCCTGGATAAGGGACTTTTTCTCCTTCTCCAGTTCCTCAATGGCGGTGTCTCCAGAGGTCACCTGCTTCTCCAGAGCCTCTTTCTCCACTCGAAGCCGATTAGCCTCGACCCGCAGTTTGTCGTAGTCAACTCGGAGAAGGTCCATAGCTTTGGCCTAGGTGGCCATTTCCTCCTCCATCCGCTCCACCTTGGCAGCCTGTTCGCAGCAACGGTCCTTCAGGTCCTTTTGAGTTTTTGCATCCGCTTTGACCAATTCCTGAAGACCCGTTACCTGTACTTGGAGAGCAACTTCCCGAGTGTAGAAGCCTGCCTGGAGCTCCAATGCCTCCGCCAGTTGCCTCTCTGTTTCTGCCTTGGACTCTTGTACTTGTTTCAGAGAAGTTTGATAGGCTTCGTTCTGGCGTCCCAGGGTCCTCATTTCCTCTTCCAGGGTAGTTGCCTTTGTTTCCAAGGCTTGGAGGGTTTGAGTTTGCAAGACCGCGTTTCTGGCCTGGGAGCGCAATTCAAGAGCCACCGCCAAGAAGGCCCCCAGGTAGAAAGGCATGCCTTCCCTCCTGTCGGTACCTTCTGGCATAGTCCCGCCACTGAAACCCCTCATCAGATGCATGATTGGAGGAGGGATGGCGATGAAGTCGGGGGCGGCAGTGTCGGGAGTCGGGGAAGCAGTGGTTTCTGGCGGCGGCGGAGGCGGGACAGATTTGGCGCCTTCGCCCCTTTCCTCTTGGAGTACCATGGGAGGGAGTGAGGATGCGCTTGGAGGATTGTCCATAAAGGGGTTCCCTCCTTGCGGCGACGTCTCTACCAGAAGAGGAACCCGCACGGATTTTCTCCTTCTGAAGGGTGCCACCCCTTCCGAATCCTCATCATCTGACAGAATCTCCAAAACCCTTTTTCCTTTGTCAAGGGGGGTTGGAGCCGGTGACGAGGCCGCAGCTAGGGGAACGGCGGCGATAGGCGGAGGAGAATTGGGAGTTGGAAGCACTTTGGAGCCAGGTGGAGATGTCGGAGATGGGCTAGAAGGAGCTTCAGCGATGACTGGAGGTGGCGGTGACAGAGCCGGTGGGAGAACCGGATTGGCAGCAGGGCTGGAGGAGGCGCCTGCCTTGGCGGCACGAGCCTCCTTCAGTGCTTTCGCCAACATCATTCTTTTGGAAGTGCCCATCACCGATCCTACATCAAGACAGGCCAAACAGCAAGGATTAGTACTAGAGCAGTTATGCGAATTCACAATACATGAAGAGACGTGAAATGCAAGTAACATTGTACAGCGAAAAATGGTAGCATAAGTTTGATTCAGATGAATCAGAAGGAAGCTTCTATGGCCAAATATATGCAGATAACCACAACAACTAATGCATCATAAATCACCAAGGGCAGATACCGAAGTAGGTCGAAAGCCCATGGGCATTGAATTCGTTCGCGATGAGTTTGGCGGTATCGAAGACTATTCCCAGTCCCGCCAAGGCTTTGCATACATCCCGGTCAGGCGGGGCAAGCTCGTCCAGAGCCAAGGGCTTCATGGTTATGGGTTTGTCTGTCCAGTACAGGGGAAAGCCCTCTAGGATGGTAGGATCACGCTTGGTCGCGCGTACCTTGAAGAATTTCCCCTTTCATCCTTTGAACGAATTCTGGAAGAGCGTAAGGATGATGCGCCCGGCGATGCCAGAAAAGCTCATCCAAAGGCTCTTCCCTTGCTTCTTTACCTCGAAGAAGTGAAGAAAAACGTCCACAGAGGAGGGAACACCTAGATAGCCGCAGAGAATTTGGAACCCCCTCACGAAAGCCCAACTGTTGGGATGGAGTTGGGCGGGAGCAGTGTTTATCTCTGTCAGTAGCTCTTTTTCGAAGGTAGTGAGGGGCAGACGCAGGCCCACCCTCTTGAGCACCATTTGATAGAGGAAGAAGAAAGGACATCCTTCAGTATCCCGTGAGTCCGCACAAACAGGCATCCCAGGTCGCACCCGGCTTACCAGGACTTGGGAGTCGTGATTTTTGTGGAAAGCATTGAAGTTATAGAGAGCAGGGTCCCCCCTGTGAGCCTCCACGTCCTCAACAGAGTTCAGGAGGGAACATTCGTCCAGAAGTTCGTCGGGGGCCCAGTCATATTCGCCCTTATAATAAGACTTAGGGAGCGGGGGAGGCGTGGTGGTCTTAGTTTTCGCCATCAATGCCAATGCTGAAGATCAAAAGAGAAAGAAAGGGTTCAGAGAAAAGGGGTTGGGGAGAAGAAAAGGGAAAAATGGAAGAACCCTAGGAGCGCCCTACCCACAAGAGAACGAAGGGAATCGAGAGGAACAAAGGAACATATAAACAATATCCAGAGAAATGCGGTAATACGGACAGTCCCAGGCAGTTCATACAGTAAGGAGAATCATCAAGGAGGGAAAAACCGTACCTTTGGGGGCTGAAGGGCGTGGAGAGCGGAAACGCGAACGAACAGGGGTCGCAAGAGAAGGGATTTAGAGAAGATGAACAGTGACAGAGGGCAGAGAAAGTGGATGTAACAGTAGTGGCAAGCGCGGGGTTCGGTAACTTAAACGTTACGAGAAGCGCATGGGGCAACAAAGGATAACCGTGTGATGACGCCACGTGTTGCAAGATTAAGCGCTCAAGGGGAGCGCAAGAGGTTCTTGAAGACGACCGCACGATGAACCACGTGGCACGCGATTAAGCGCAACTTCAAAACACATCATTTTTCCCATTTCAGGGATGTCCAATCAGCCATTAAGAATACCTCTGGTTCAAAAAGTGTCACGTCAGTTATTCGAAAAAATTGTTGAGTCAGCAGAGAATGCCACGTCATCAGGAGGGCACGTGGATGGCGGGGGCAAGGCTTTAGTCTTTGCGCTGAAGACAAGTCTTCGGCTTAAGACTGGGGGGCTTGTGTACCGTCCCGTATCCGGGCGTTGACTAAGCCAAGGTCAAAGTCAACGGCTGAAGAGTCAAAGCCAACGCAAGGCGTCGCCTAGGTGGAGAGACGCCAAATGCCAGCATCGCCAAGAGGAAACGTCGCCAAGGCAAGGCGTCGCCTAGGTGAAGGCGTCGCCTAGGCGAAGGACGTCGCCAGATCAAACAGTGTAAAAACAAGGCAATCACGGTGTGGTTCCCCGATACCCATGGGTAGGAAAGACCATGGAGGGAGCGATGTCGTGGGCAAGCCTCAGGTCCCGATATCTCGGGAAAGTGATAAAGAGAAGGAAAAGGTGGCTTCAAGGCCATAGTGATAGTACCAGTGAAGGGCAGCCTGACTCGTGAAGTACCCCTGCCGCCCCAGAGACGCCTTCGGGACAGATACGACCCAAGAGGAAGGTCACGCCCAGGGTAACCGGGTGCAGGGTGCGAGAGGAAGGCAGATACGCTCTCAGAGTAAGTGGCTAGATACTTGGGGGCATGAGTTGGCACCCAAAAAGCCACCCCTAGCGCAGTAGCACTCCCAGCAGGAGGACTCACACGTAGAAACGTCCCCAGGTGGGCCGAAGCGCCCCTAGATGGGGTCATGGCGTCGTGAGGCCCTCCACGTGTACGACAGCCATGCCAGAATAGAAACACCCTTTAGTTAGGTGCCAGGTAATTAAAATTTATTCAATACAGTTTCCCTTTCGAGCATTCAGGTACTATAATGGCTCCCGAGCGTTTCAAACGTCTTAAATGCGCTACGTTTTCTAATTAAGCGCTTTAATGAGTGCGTTACGTTTGTGATTAAAAGCGCTTTAAGGCGCTTTAAATGCTAGGGTAGTTTAAATAGCGCGGAGAATGTTGGAAAAAGGTTTGGAACTTTCGGCAAATTGACCAGAGAACTCTCTAGTTGCTTGCTCGTGCTTCAAGGTTATGTACAAGTGACTGGGGAATATTTTGCCAGAAGGAGACAACACACACATATACACAGTTATTTTACCACCTTCAGAGTGCCACATGCGGTGCTCAGACACGTAGATGGACAGTTTTTGGTGTTTCTTGCTGGCTGACTTGAGCGTCGGAGTGCACACGGCCGCTAGGGCGCCTCTCTGTCCTCTTTTTTGCAGGTATCCACAGGCTACCAGTGGGAAGGTGTCCCTAGCTGACGGTTGAGGTCGCGCACGAAGACGTCCCAGTCAACCGGACGGAACAGGGATGAAACCCAGAAGCTCCTCACTGCAGGCCATATCAGGGAGGTCCAGTACCCTGAGTGGCTAGCCAATGTCGTGCTGGTGAAGAAGAGCAATGGGAAATGGCGCATGTGCGTCGATTTCACTGATCTGAACAAGGCTTGCCCAAAGGATTCGTATCCTTTGCCAAGCATAGACGCCCTGGTTGACAGTGCTGCAGGGTGTAAGTTGCTGAGTTTCGTGGATGCCTTCTCGGGGTATAACCAGATAAAGATGCATCCCATGGATGAAGAGAAGACTGCCTTCATGACGGAGAGATCGTGCTACTGCTACAAGGTGATGCCATTTGGGCTGAAAAACGCGGGAGCCACGTACCAAAGGTTGATGGATCGAGTACTTGCACCTATGCTGGGGAGGAATGTGCAAGCGTACGTGGATGACATGGTCGTGACCTCACCGGAGAAGAGCAAGCACGTTGCGGATTTGGAGGAGTTGTTCACCACGATCGCCAAGTTCAGGTTAAAGCTGAATCCAGAGAAGTGCATCTTTGGCGTGGAGGCGGGGAAGTTCTTGGGATTTCTCTTGACTGAAAGAGGAATAGAAGCCAATCCTGATAAGTGTGCTGCCATTTTGGCGATGAGGAGCCCGGCTACCGTGAAGGAAGTGCAGCAACTTACAGGTCGGATGGCCGCCCTGTCTCGTTTCGTGTCAGCCAGCGGGGAGAAGGGCCATCCGTATTTCCAGTGTTTAAGGCGAAACAATAAGTTTTCCTGGACGAAGGAGTGCGAAGAGGCCTTCGTCAAGCTTAAAGAGTACCTGGCGAGCCCGCCGGTTTTGTGCAAACCGCTGGTGGGAACCCCTCTCAGGCTGTATTTTGCTGTGACTGAGAGGGCGGTGAGTGCGATGCTCGCCCAGGACCAAGATCAGGCCCAAAAGCCTATTTATTTTGTCAGCAAGGTGCTGCAAGGCCCGGAAGTGAGATATCTGGCCTTGGAGAAAGCTACACTGGCAGTGGTTTTTTCGGCGAGAAGGTTACGCCACTATTTCCACAGTTTCACAATACTGGTGATGACCGACTTGCCCATCCAGAAGGTTCTGAAGAAGCCCGATGTAGCTGGGAGGATGGTGAAGTGGGCGGTGGAGCTGTCGGAGTTTGATATCAAGTATGAGCCCCGAGGCCCGATCAAGGGGCAGATTTTCGCAGACTTTGTGGTCGAGCTCTCGTCTGAAGCAACACGAGTTGAGGGGGATGATTTTCGGTGGATGGATCGTCGAACCAGCAGGGTAGCGGTGCTGGAGTCATCTTGGAAGGACCCAACGGCGTTCTGATTGAGCAGTCCCTGAGGTTTGCCTTCAAAGCCAGCAACAATCAAGCAGAATATGAGGCGCTGATCGCCGGAATCTTGCTGGCCAAGGAGATGGGAGCTAGGGTGTTAATGGGTAAGAGTGACTCGCTGTTGGTCACGGGACAAGTAACAGGCGAATTTCAGGCCAAGGATCCACAAATGGCGGCTTACCTGGAGTATGTGCGGGAGTTGAAGAGTTCCTTTGTCTCCTTCGAAGTGGTCCATGTGCCCAGAGAGCAGAATGCCCGAGCTGACTTGCTAGCTAAGCTCGCCAGTTCAGGCAAGGGGGGTAGGCAGAGGACGGTGATCCAAGAAACTCTGAAGACGCCTAGAGCATTTGTGGCAGATCACCTGGTTCTTCAGATAAGCAAGTCGACAGAGAAGGCGGCAAGGAGCCACAGGTCTTTAACTCAGGAGACCTTGAGATCGCTGAGAATAAGAGTGTGTCGGGAGGAGAAGGTAAACGTGGCGCAAGTCTGCACTACCCATGAGCCAGACACCTGGGTAACACAGTACAAGCGATGCCTGGCGGATGGCCTTCTCTCGCTGGATCCGACGGAGGCCAGGAAGATAAAGAAGAACTCCAGCAAGTTCACGATGATTGATGGCGAGTTGTATAGGTTTGGGTTCACACACCCACTCCTAGAATGTGTGCACGGAGAGAAATGCACAAGAATCATGGCCGAGCTCCATGAAGGGATTTGCGGAAGTCACGTCGGGGGTCGAGCTCTGGCCGCGAGAACCCTCCGTGCAGGTTACTACTGGCCAACAATGAGGGAGGACTACAAGAAGTACGCACAGTGTTGCAAGCAATGCCAGCAGCACGCCGATTGGCACAAAGCGCCTCCCGAGGAATTGAAGTCGATTTACAGCCCTTGGCCGTTTCATACGTGGCGGATCGACATTCTGGGACCTTTCCCATTGGCGATCAGATAGATGAAGTACTTGGTGGTGGCAATTGAATATTTCACCAAGTGGATTGAAGCGGAACCAGTGGCCCAGATCACCGCACACAAGATCGAGAGCTTTGTGTGGAAGAACATCGTGTGCCGGTTTGGTGTGCCCAAGCGCCTGGTGTCAGATAACGGAACTCAGTTTGCAAGTCACCTGTTGAAGAAGCTGTGCGAAGGGGTGGGAATTCAACAAGTATTTGCATCCGTCGAGCACCCTCAGACGAATGGCCAAGTAGAGTCAGCCAATCGAGTGTTGCTGAGAGGTTTGAAGAGAAGGCTAGAGAAAGCCAAAGGAAGTTGGGCTGAGGAGGTACCCCGTATAGTTTGGGCGTACCACACCACCGAGCAGTCAGGAACCCATGAGACCCCGTTTAGCCTGGTCTATGGATGCGACGCAATGATTCCAGTGGAAATCCAAGAGAGCTCGCCGAGATTCCAGAACTTTGTAGCGGAAGACTCGAATGAGGAAAGAAGGCTGAATCTGGATTTGCTGGATGAGGTAAGGGAGGAGGCGAGAGTAAAGGTTGAGGCAGTGAAAAGAAGGATTGAACGAAGGTATAACTTGAAGGTGATGCCAAGGCAGTTTAAAGAAGGCGACCTGGTGATGAGGAAGGCCCACCAGTACGAGATGGAGAACAAGTTGTCGCCTAAGTGGACGGGACCGTTCAGGATAACCGAGGCGCTCGGGAACGGCGCTGTACCGTCCCGTATCCGGGCGTTGACTAAATCAAGGTCAAAGTCCTGAAGAGTCAAAGTCAACGCAAGGATTCGCCTAGGTGCAGAGACGCCAAGTGCCAGCATCGCCAAGAGGAAGCGTCGCCAAGGCAAGGCGTCGCCCAGGTGAAGACGTCGCCCAACCAGGGCGTCGCCAGATCAAACAGTGCTAAAGCAAGGCAATCACAGTGTGGTTCCCCGATACCCATGGGTAGGAAAGACCATGGAGGGAACGACGCCGTGGGAAGGCCTCAGGTCCCGATAACCCGGGGCAGTGATAAAGAGAAGGAAAAGGTGGCTTCAAGGCCATAGTAATAGTACCAGTGTAGGGCAGCCTGACTCGTGAAGTGCTCCTCCCGCCCCAGAGACGCCTGTGGGGCAGATACGACTCAAGAGGAAAGTCACGCCCAGGGCAACCGGGTGCAGAGTACAAAAGGAAGGCAGATACGCTCTCAAAGTAAGTGACTAGATACTTGGGGGCATGAGTTGGCACCCAAAAAGTCACCCCTAGCGCAGTAGCACTCCCAGCAGGAGGACTCACACGTAGAAACGTCCCCAGGTGGGCAGAAGCGCCCCCAGATGGGGTCATGGCGTCGTGAGGCCCTCGACGTGTATGACAGCCATGCCAGAATAGAAACACCCTTTAGTCAGGTGCCAGGTAATTAAAATTCATTCAATACAGTTTCCCTTTCGAACATTCAGGTACTATAATGGCTCCCGAGCGTTTCAACGTCTTAAATGCGCTACGTTTTCTAATTAAGCGCTTTAATGAGTGCGTTACGTTTGTGATTAAAAGCTCTTTAAGACGCTTTAAATGCTTGGGTAGTTTAAATAGCGCAGAGAATGTTGGAAAAAGGGTTGGAACTTTTGGCAAATTTACCAGAGAACTCTCTAGTTGCTTGCTCGTGCTTCAAGGTTACGTACAAGTGACTGCGAAATATTTTTGCCTGAAAGAGACAACACACACACATATACACAGTTCTTTTACCACCTTCAGGGTGCCATACGCGGTGCTCGGAGACGTAGGTGGACAGTTTTGGTGTTTCTTGCTGGCTGACTTGAGCGTCGGAGTGCACACGGCCGCTAGGGCGCCTCTTTGTCCTCTTTTTTGCAGGAATCCAGAGGCAACCAGTGGGAAGGAGTCCCTAGCTGACGGTTGAGGTCGCGCACGAAGACGTCCCGGTCAACCGGACGGAACATTTGGCGCCCACCGTGGGGCCGATATAAAACATCAGTCCCATCACAAGTTCGAGAAAATCTACCAAGTTACAGTAACGTTGAAGGAGGTTGGAGTGACAATGGCCCCCACTAGACAAAGCACAACATGCGCAGCCCCAGCAGAACTATCCATGCAGCAGGTCCTGGAAATAATGAGCGGGCTGCAGCAGGACATGGCGGATTCGAAAATGGAGCAGGAACGCATGCAGGCAGACCTTGACGCCTCGCATGAGCGGAACGAAGAGCTCCACCGTGTGAATGAGGAGTTGCGCCAGGGCTTGAGAAACGATAGGAGGCGGCCTGGGCATGACGAGATGGAGAACCATTCCCCACCAAGGGAGTTTTCCACTCCTTTCTCACAGGAGATCCTAGACGCAGCGATCCCGAACACGTTCGCGGGACCCAAGGTGATCTTCACTGGGATGGAGGACCCAGAGACGCACCTGGCTGCATTTCACACACAGATGGTCCTGATAGGCGGTTCTGATGCTGCCAAGTGCAAGCTCTTCATGAGCACCCTGACCGGGATGGCTATGGATTGGTTCATTAGCCTCCCAGAGGGTCATATCACATCTTTCCGCCAATTGTCGTGATTGTTCAGGGAACAGTACTTAGCCAACAAGGCCCCGCCGCCGGTCTCCTACGATCTGTTTGATGTGAAGCAGTATCAGGGGGAGACCCTGAAGGAGGACCCAGGTCGTGAAGGTTGGTACAACAGAGGAGCCTATGATCGTGTACGCATTTGTGAAAGGCGTATGCCCCGGCTCCTTTGGAGAATCCATTATCCGCAACCGCCCTAGGACTTTCGCTGAACTACGGCGTAGGGCGGTAGAGCATATTGCTTCCGAAGGGGAGGTATGTGTGAAGCGCACCAGCGCCGTGCCCTCACGCCCGAGGGGACTGGCGCGAGCTCAGCCCGTCAGGGTCAATGAGACCACGACGGGGAGAAAGAAGCCAGAGGCGAGACGCCCCTACGAGGCCAGAAAGCCCCAGCCCCGGGGTCCAGCAGGAGGCGATCGCCCCGCTAGAGAAAGAGCAAAACCGGCGAGGTACAACTTCGTGGTTGAGTTGAAGGATTTAATCGCCGTGCCTAACATAGCTGAGAGGCTGAGGCGACCGGCGAAAACCGAGAAGGTGTTAGGGCCCCGTAAAGACTCTTGGTGCGAATTCCACGAGGCTTTCGGGCACCAAATTGATAATTGCCTGTCGTTGGGCTACCAGCTAGATGAGCTGGTGAGGACTGGGTTTTTGAAAGACTATGTCGCAGATCCCACAACGCCCGCCACCTTGCCGCCGCCGGCGGAAGAACCAGCACACGAGATTCCTGTGCTTGGCGAGGTCCACACCATTGCTGGAGGTTTTTCCAGCGGGGACCCACCGCTTCCCAGCGGAAGAAATACGCGAGGGGGTGAATTCGATTAAGGAAAGGCTCTCAGGGGAGCCGTGGGAGTCGGATATCGTGTTCACGGGAAGAGACCTCCGAGATGTGGTACCCCACGACAACGACCCCGTTGTCATCTCAGTCGTCACAGCCGGAAGGAAGGTGCACAGAGTGCTTGTCGACCAAGGGAGTTCGGCAGACGTCATGTTTCTGTCAACCTTTAACAAGTTACGGCTGTCCCCCGATCTGTTGAGTCCCTATACGGGGTGCCTGTATGGGTTCGAGGATAACCAGGTAGAAGTCCGGGGGTACCTGGAGTTGAGGACTACGTTCACAGACGGAGAGGCCTCCCGCACCGAGAGCATCCGGTACCTCGTCGTGAACGCTAATTCCGCCTACAATATTTTGCTGGGCAGACCGGCGTTAAACCGTCTGAGCGCGGTGTCCTCCACCCGTCACATGAAGATGAAGCTGCCGGACCTCAGTGGTCGGGTGATAGTCATCAGGTCAGACCAGGAGGAGGCGAGGAAATGCTATGAAAACAGCCTGAAAACGAAGAGAGGCGTATTCATGGTGTATGAACGTCCGCCGAGCGCGGACGCGACGATGATTGAGGCGACGCCCGCTGGGCTGACGCCTGAAGAGGCCATCGCGGAGAGGGCGATGCCCGAAGCAGATGTGCCAATGGAGGAAGGCCCTGACGACGCGGCGCCCGTGGAAGAGGCGACGCCCGTGGAGGAGGCGGCGCCCGTCGAAGATGATAGCAGGGAGCAGCCTGCGGCTAACGCCGTAGAAAGGGAGATTGGCGGCAAGACTTTCAAGTTAGGAAGTTCGCTGAGCCCAGAAGAACAGGAAGGGGTGGCAGAAGTGATTTCACGCCACCTGGGTTCCTTCGCATGGTCCGCCTCGGATATGCCAGGCATCGACCCCGATTTCCTCTGTCACCACCTCAGCATGGACGCCACGGTCCGCCCCGTCCGTCAGAGAAGGAGAAAGTTCAATGAGGAACGACAACAGGTGGTGAAAGACGAAACGCAGAAGCTGCTGAGCGCTGGCCACATCAGGGAGATTCAGTACCCTGAGTGGCTCGCCAACGTCGTCTTGGTCTGACCTGAACAAGGCATGCCCAAAGGACTCGTATCTGCTGCCCAGCATCGACGCCTTGGTAGACAGTGCGTCCGGCAGCAAGGTGCTAAGTTTCCTAGACGCCTTTTGAGGGTACAACCAAATCAAGATGCACCCAAGAGACGAGAGCAAGACTGTATTCATGACTGAGACATGCAGTTACTGCTATAAGGTGATGCCCTTCGGGCTGAAAAATGCGGGCGCCACGTACCAGAGGCTAATGGACAAGGTCCTGGCGCCAATGCTTGGGAGGAATGTGTATGCCTATGTAGACGACATGGTGGTGGCGTAGCAAAATAGGGTGCAGCGCATGGCAGACCTGGAGGAGTTGTTCCACACAATATCCAAGTACCGCCTCAAGTTGAACCTCGAGAAGTGTGTTTTCGGGGTAGAGGCCGGTAAGTTCTTGGGTTTTCTGCTCACCGAGAGGGGGATAGAGGCGAAC
This sequence comes from Phaseolus vulgaris, assembly GCF_000499845.2. Lineage (NCBI taxonomy): Eukaryota > Viridiplantae > Streptophyta > Magnoliopsida > Fabales > Fabaceae > Phaseolus > Phaseolus vulgaris. The sequence continues at coordinate 53,298 of NW_027174130.1, read as the reverse complement.
CCCGACAAATGTGCGGCTATTATCGCTATGCGGAGCCCGACGTCGGTGAAGGAGGTGCAACAGCTGACAGGACGGATGGCGGCGCTCTCGAGGTTTGTTTCCGCCAGAGCAGAGAAGGGGCACCCGTACTTCTAGTGCCTCAAGAGGAACAGTCGCTTTGCATGGACTGATGAATGCGAAGCGGCTTTCATTAAGCTGAAGGAGTACCCGGCGACGCCACCGGTCCTCTGCAAGCCGGTAGCGATTGTGCCCCTCCGGTTATATTTTACTGTAACGGAGCGGGCCATCAGTTCCGTATTGGTCCAAGAGCAGGACCAGAGTCAGAAGCCCATCTACTTCGTAAGCAAGGCCTTACAGGGGTCTGAGACGAGGTACCAAGCACTGGAAAAGGCGGCGCTGGCGGTAGTGTTCTCTGCTAGGAGGCTCCGTCATTACTTCCACAGCTTTACGGTGGTGGTGATGACCAACCTCCCTATACAGAAAGTGCTGCAGAAACCTGATGTGGCAGGAAGAATGGTACGCTGGGCGGTGGAACTGTCAGAATTCGACATCCAGTACGAGCCTAGAGGATCCATCAAAGGACAGGTGTACGCAGAACTTTCGCCCGGAGGTGAGCAAGAGGTGGAAGCGAGTTCGCAGTGGCTGCTCTCGGTTGATGGCTCTTCAAACCAACAAGGGAGCGGTGCGGGAATAGTCTTGGAGGGACCCGACGGCATACTGATCGAGCAGGCCTTGCGTTTTGCCTTCAAGGCAAGTAACAATCAGGCAGAATATGAAGCCCTGATAGCAGGAATGCTCTTGGCCAAGGAGATGGGCGCACAGAACCTCCTGGTGAAGAGCGACTCTCAGTTGATTACGGGGCAGGTGTCGGGTGAGTTCCAGGCGAAGGACCCACAGATGGCGGCGTATCTGAAATACGTCCAGTTGTTGAAGGGGGCGTTCAACGCACTTGAGCTGATACATGTCCCGAGGGAGCAGAATGCCAAAGCTGACCTGCTCGCAAAGCTGGCCAGCTCAGGCAAGGGGGGTAGACAGAGGACAGTGATCCAGGAGACTCTCAAAGCTCCGCGTCGATTCGTGGAAGACAACAGGGTGGATGTCCTCCAGATTTATACATCAAGGGGAAGGCCGAGGAGTCATTCCTCTTTGACCCAAGATACGCAGAGGGCGCCCCGCTTCAGCATGTTCGCGGGTGTGCCTGAGGAAGAGCAGATGCAGGTAAGTGTTTTGTCCAAGGGAGACACCTGGATGACGCCCTATAAGCGATACCTGGCGGATGGGGCTCTTCCATTGGACCCTGAAGAGGGTAAAAAAGTCAAAAGAAATGCCGCAAGATATACTTTGGTGGATGGGGTGCTGTTCAGGCACGGTTTCACTCACCCTATCCTAACATGCGTCAGTGGCGATGAGTGCACCAGGATAATGGCGGAGCTACACGAAGGCATCTGCGGAAGCCACGTAGGGGGAAGATCCTTAGCCTCCAAGGTAATACGCGCAGGCTTCTTCTGGCCAACAGTGAAAGAGGACTGCGCACGGCACGCCCAGCGGTGTAGGCAATGCCAAAAGCACGCCGACTGGCACAAGGCGCCGCCAGAAGAGTTGCGGTCTATATACAGTCCGTGGCCTTTCCATACATGGGGAATTGAAATCCTGAGCCCTTTCCCACTGGAAATCAGGCAGATGAAGTATCTGATCGTCGCCATCGAATACTTCACTAAGTGGATAGAGGCGGAGCCCGTGGCACAGATCACTGCGCATAAGGTACAGCATTTCGTGTGGAGAAACATTGTGTGTCGCTTTGGCGTACCTAGGCGCCTGATATCTGACAACGGGACCCAGTTTGCCAGTCAGCAGTTGAGAAATCTGTGTGCTGAAGTAGGAATCAAACAAGTGTTCGCGTCGGTCGAACACCCCCAGACCAATGGACTCGTAGAGTCGGCAAACAGAGTTCTGCTGAGGGGGTTAAAAAGAAGGTTAGAGAAAGCCAAAGGGGCGTGGGCGGAAGAGGTGCCAAGGATTGTATGGGCATATCACACCACGCCCCAATCCTCTACTATGGAGACGCCCTTCAGTTTGGTGTACGGGTCGGACGCGATGATTCCAGTAGAAATACATGAAAGCTCACCACGTTTTCAAAACTTTGTGGTGGAGGAGTCCAATGAAGAGAGGCGAGTAAACCTGGATCTGCTAGAAGAAGCCAGGGAAGAAGCTAGAATAAAAGCTGAAGCGATGAAGAGAAGAGTAGAGCGGCAATATAGCTCTAAGGTAAAGTCGCGACAGTTTCAGGTTGGCGACCTAGTGATGAGGAAAGCTCACCCATACGAGTTGGAGAATAAGCTGTCTCCCAAGTGGACCGGGCCCTTCAGAGTTACTGAGGCTAAGGGCAACGGTTCGTACAACCTGGAGACTTTAGATGGAGGCCCCATCCCGCGCAGTTGGAATGCAGCCAACTTAAAATTTTATTTCAGTTGACTTATGTAAGCAGTATGTAACAATTTAGTTGAAGGGGACGCTCTTTTTCCCTCTCGGGGGTTTTTTAATGAGGTCACCCTAATAAAAGGAAAAACTAGTTTGAGAAAAAGAAGTGCCTTGGTTTTCAGCCTTTATCTTTCCTTGTTTGAAGTAATGTGATGCGCCGCCTAGGCCATGGCGTCGCCAAGAAAGAAGGCGTCGCCTAGGTCATGGCGTCGCCCAGAAAGAAGGCGCCACCAAGAAAGAAGGCGTCGCCTAGGTCATGGCGTCGCCCAGAAAGAAGGCGCCACCTAGGTAAGGGCGTCGCCCCTGAGCAGGCGTCGCCCAAGTGAAGGCATGCACCGCTGGAAGAACAGGACGAAAGGAAAGGGCACAGTACATGAAGCATATGCAAAGTAAAGTGGCGTTACAAAAAATCAAGTATGACATTGAAAAGTTGTTGTTACAAGCAATGTTCAATACAATGGGAGTAGTACAAACGGAGCAAACGCTACAAATCATGCAAAAACACGAACAAGCCATTTCTCAACGCTCATCAGAGTCATCACTGGAGGAAGGCGAAGCCCCTTCTCCAGCCCGCAGAGCTCGAGTAAGTCGTGCCCTCTTTTCTTGATGTATTTTCGAACCTGCACCAAGGGAAAGACGTGTTAGAGACACCATGAAGAAAAACAGGCACAGTTAAAAAGTAACGAAGGCCGAGTTTTCTAAGGCAGTGGTTCTTACATATGTACTTCTCAAGAGTCCCAGCGTTGAACTCCAGGCTGATCACCGTGGCAGAGTCAAAACCTCCCGCCTCAGCAAGAATCCGGCAAGCTATTTGATCACTTGGAGCCAGATTCTTGAGGGGTTTGGCTTTGAGGACCTTCTCCTCTCTCACCCAGTACAGCGGAAACCCATCCAGAGCGTCGGGAACAAGATCAGTACGGCAGATCTTGAAGAACCGGCCTTTCCACCCGGTGAACGAGCTTTGAAAGGGTGTGAAGAGAACTCTTCCGGGTACATTGCTGAGAGTTACCCAGAGGTTGTGTCTCTGCCTCTTCACCTCAAAGAAGTGAAGAAAGAGGTCAACCGAGGGTGCACAACCCAGAAACCCGAAGAGAATATCGAAGGCTTTGACAAAGGCCCAACTGTTGGGGTATAACTGGGCCGGAGCAACGTTAATCTCCGTCAGCAGTTCCTTCTCGAACCAGGAGAAGGGTAAGCGCACCCCGATGGTCTTGAACACCACCTGGTAAAAGTAAAAGAAAGGGACCCCTTCGTTGGCCCGTTCGTCTCCACATACTGGCTCCCCTAGAGTGCAAGGGAGCACAGCGATGTCGTCGTCATGCCTCCTCACGAAGGCCCGGTGGTCATAGGAACACGAATCCCCTTTGTGCTCCCTTATGGCCCTGGTAGAGAGTAAGCATGAACACTCGTCAAGAAGTTCACTCGAAGCCCAAGGGTACAAGTCCTTGGGACGGACCCTGGAGGAAGCAGCGCGAGAAGACATTCTTTAACAAGATCAGGACTTCCAGAAATGCAAGAGTTGAGCGAGGGGAGCGAAGGCTGAAACAACCCTTCGTCAGAGAAGAAAAGGTGCAAAAAGAAGGGGTGTAAGAAGGAAGGGTGCAAGAAGGAAGGGTGCAAGAATGAGAGTATGCAAGAAGAAAGAACGCAAGTAGGTTGTGAAGAGTGAGAAAGTGATGCGGATAGTTTCAGAGTTTGAAGAGTTAAATAAAGCGGTTAGAGCGCCAAACGACGCGAATGGATACACCGCACGATTGGTCCACGTGGCAGAAGATGGAAGGATGACCCTGGCACCACAGGTTAAAATCAGAAAACGTCGTATCAGCAGAATATCCAGTGGTACGATGCGCCGTCGAAAGTGAGTCAGGGGTACAGCAGGAGTCAGAACTTAATGGAATGACTGAATGCCCCATCAACCATACAAGCAGCGCCACGTGGATCAAGTCGAATGACGGAACGTCCCATCAGCCATACAGGGGGGTGCCACGCGGAGGGCACGGACAAAACCTTAAGCTCTTCGCTGTCACCAAGCGTCGACCAAGGCAGGGACCAAAGTCAACGTCGAAGTAAAGGTAACGCCCGAGGCGTCGCTTGGAAGGACGCAAAGGGCGACGCCAGCAAGAGACGTCGCAGGCGTCGCCAACCAAAATATCAGCAGGGTCGCCTCCCCGATACCCACAGGTAGGAAAGACTGTGGAGGGAGACGAAATCAAAGAAGGCAAAGTTAGTCACTGGCGTCCCCTCCCCGATGCCCACAGGTAGGAAAGACTGTGGAGGGAGATGAGACCGCCAAACGCCAGCGAATCGCTGGCAGGGCGTTCCCCGATACCTATGGGAAGGAAAGACCATGGAGGGAACAGACCCCCCCCCAGAGCACTCGGCGTTTTAGACACCCGGGGACGATACGGTGCTGCTGTAGCAGGCCTCTCCTTTGGCGTGGGCGCCGGGCGTTAAGGATCAAGGAAAGGACCTTTCGGTATCAGAGACATCCCGTGGACGATATGGCGCCACTAAGTGAGCCTCTCCATGGGCGTGAGGATTGGCGTGTGACCTCTCCCGGGCATACAAGGCCATCTAACGAAGTGAAAGAAATGGGCAGAACACAGATAAAATAATCGAAGCGCGCGAAGGTAAAAGATGAGAATGAGATCGCACAAGCAGAATCGTATATGGCAAAGACATAAAGGCAATAATGCGAACGCCCCAAATCAGTAACAAGAGTACGGGTAGTTCAAAGAATTACAAGTTTTAACAGATAAAATCAAAAACGAAGGTAAAGTATAAAGCAGTTAAGTGTGAAGCTGAAGGTGGCGGGTGAGAGACAGCGGTTCAGTCTTCCAAGTCCATGGGCACGACCTTCCCGTCGACGACATGGTGAGTGGGGTCGCAGTTCGAAATATTGATGCCCGCGTTCTCGCAGGACGCCTGGGCCAGAGCCTCTTGGAAACCCTCCTCAAACGCCCCCGCCATCTCCCCAGTCAGTTCTTGGACCTCCCCCTCTAGTTCGCTTCTGCCCCCAAGCAGCATCCAACTCATCAAGTTTTTTCCGCTGCACCTCAGATGTGAGAGCCGCCTCCTGGAGGCCAATGTTTTGGATTTGATAGGAGGTGAGCTGGGCTAGTTGAGCGGCATGCGCCTGCTCCAGTTCTCGCGCGTACGCCTCAGCTCCCTCTCTGCCCTCATGGGCCAGTCTTAGTAGAGATTGGGAAGTTTCCTCCTTGAGTCCCCAGTTCTGCTTCTCCTCCTTCAACGCCACCACCTCTTGCCTCAGCTTGCGAAGAACCTCCCTCCCTTTGATGGCATTTCGAGCCTGAGTGCGCCATTTGATTGCCACCGCCAGGAAGGCCCCCATATAGTAAGGCATACCTCCCCCTTTTTGAGGATCAGTCGGCGTCATCCCTTCGGTGAAGCCCTGCGTCAACTCCCTATGAATGGAGCGACGAATCCGGGGTTTGCGCGAAGTCGAGCCACGGACTGATACAGGAGGGGCGGAGCCCGACGCTTCAGCTACGTCACGATGCGGCAACGACGAAGGTGGGGGAACCAAGTCAATCCTTTCCTCTCGCTCCTCGTGGGCTGGCGGAGGCGGCGGTGAGGTGGCACTGGGAGGATCGTCCCTGAGAGAGTTCCCATCGCCGGGGGGCGCGGCGGGTGAAGCAATGAGACCCGTAGCCCTCCTCTTATGAGGAACCAGAGCAGAACCCGAGCCTTCGCTGTCGGAATCTACTATCAACACCCTTTTCCCTTTGTTAGGACGCGCTGAGGCAGGGGTTGACGCCATGGCTAACGGAACCGCAGCGATGGGAGAAGGAGAGGCAGATGGTGGAGGGATCGGCAGGGAAGCAACAGTGGGCACGTCGGAGGCTACGACGTCCCCACCTTCCTTGGTAGATTTTTCCTTCTTCAAAAATTTGGCAAGAGCCAGCCGTCTCGAGGAAGTCATCACTGAACCTGCAACAGCGAAAAATAGTAGGGTAAAGTTTGGTTCAGAGGAAGCAGAGGGAAAATTCTATGGCCAAACACACGCAGATAACCACAACAACTAATGTATCATAAACAATTAAGGGCAGATACCGAAGTAGGTAGAAAGCCCATGGGCGTTGAATTCGTTCGCGGTTATGGGCTTATCCGTCCAGTATAGGGGAAAGCCCTCTAGGATGGTAGGATCGCGCTTGGTCGCACGTACCTTGAAGAATTTCCCCTTCCATCCTTTGAACGAATTTTGGAAGAGCGTAAGAATGATGCGCCCGGCGATGCCAGAAAAGCTCATCCATAGGCTCTTCCCCTGTTTCTTTACCTCGAAGAAGTGAAGAAAAACGTCTACAGAAGAGGGAACACCTAGATAGCCGCAGAGAATTTGGAACCCCCTCACAAAAGCCCAACTGTTGGGGTGGAGCTGGGCGGGAGCAGTGTTTATCTCTGTAAGTAGCTCTTTTTCGAAAGAAGTGAGGGGCAGACGCAGGCCCACCCTCTTGAGCACCATTTGATAGAGGAAGAAGAAGGGGCATCCCCCAGTATCCCGTGAGTCCGCACAAACAGGCATCCCAGGTCGCACCCGGCTTACCAGGACTTGGGAGTCGTGATTTTTGTGGAAAGCGTTGAAATTATAAAGCGAAGGGTCCCCCCTGTTAGCCTCCACGTCCTCAACAGAGTTCAGGAGGGAACATTCGTCCAGAAGTTCGTCGGGAGCCCAGTCGTATTTGCCCTTATAATAAGACTTAGGGAGCGGGGGAGGCGCGACGGTCTTAGTTTTCGCCATCAATGCCAGAGCTGAAGATCAAAAGAAAAAGAAAGGGTTCAGAGAAAAGGGGTTTGGGAGAAGAAAAGGGAAAAAATGGAAGGACCCTAGGAGCGCCCTACCCACACGAGAACGAAGGGAAACGAGAGGAACAAAAAAGCATACAAACAGTATCCAGAGAAATGCGGTAACATGGACAGTCCCAGGCAGTTCATACAGTAAAGAGAATCATCAAGGAGGGAAAAAACCGTACCTTTGGGGGCTGAAGGGCGTGGAGAGCGGAAGCACGAACGAACAGGGGTCGCAAGAGAAGGGATTTAGAGAAGATGAACAGTGAGAAAGGGCAGAGAAAGTGGATGTAACAGTAGTGGCAAGCGCGGGGTTTGGTAACTTAAACGTTACGAGAAGCGTGAGGGGCAACAAATGATAACCGTGTGATGATGCCACGTGTTGCAAGATTAAGCGCTCAAGGGGAGCGCAAGAGGTTCTTAAAGACGACCGCACGATGAGCCACGTGGCACGCGATTAAATTTTTCCCATTTCAGGGATGTCCAATCAGCCATTAAGAATACCTCTGTGGTTCAGAAAGTGTCACGTCAGTTATTCGAAAAATTGCTGAGTCAGCAGAGAATGACGCGTCATCAGGAGGGCACGTGGACGGCGTGGGCGAGGCTTTAGTCTTTACGCTGAAGACAAGTCTTCAGCTTAAGACTGGGGGGCTTGTGTACCGTCCCGTATCTGGGCATTGACTAAATCAAGGTCAAAGTCAACGGCTGAAGAGTCAAAGTCAACGCAAGGCGTCGCCTAGGTGGAGAGACGCCAAGTGCCAGCATCGCCAAGAGGAAGCGTCGCCAAGGCAAGGCGTCGCCCAGGTGAAGGCGTCGCCCAACCAGGGCGTCGCCAGATCAAACAGTGCTAAAGCAAGGCAATCACGGTGTGGTTCCCCGATACCCATGGGTAGGAAAGACCATGGAGGGAACGACGCCGTGGGAAGGCCTCAGGTCCCGATAACCCGGGGCAGTGATAAAGAGAAGGAAAAGGTGGCTTCAAGGCCATAGTAATAGTACCAGTGTAGGGCAGCCTGACTCGTGAAGTGCTCCTCCCGCCCCAGAGACGCCTGCGGGGCAGATACGACTCAAGAGGAAAGTCACGCCCAGGGCAACCGGGTGCAGAGTACAAAAGGAAGGCAGATACGCTCTCAAAGTAAGTGACTAGATACTTGGGGGCATGAGTTGGCACCCAAAAAGTCACCCCTAGCGCAGTAGCACTCCCAGCAGGAGGACTCACACGTAGAAACGTCCCCAGGTGGGCAGAAGCGCCCCCAGATGGGGTCATGGCGTCGTGAGGCCCTCCACGTGTACGACAGCCATGCCAGAATAGAAACACCCTTTAGTCAGGTGCCAGGTAATTAAAAGTCATTCAATACAGTTTCCCTTTCGAACATTCAGGTACTATAATGGCTCCCGAGAGTTTCAACGTCTTAAATGCGCTACGTTTTCTAATTAAGCGCTTTAATGAGTGCGTTACGTTTGTGATTAAAAGCGCTTTAAGACGCTTTAAATGCTTGGGTAGTTTAAATAGCGCAGAGAATGTTGGAAGAAGGGTTGGAACTTTTGGCAAATTTACCAGAGAACTCTCTAGTTGCTTGCTCGTGCTTCAAGGTTACGTACAAGTGACTGCGAAATATTTTTTCCTGAAAGAGACAACACACACATATACATAGTTCTTTTACCACCTTCAGAGTGCCATACGCGGTGCTCAGAGACGTAGGTGGACAGTTTTGGTGTTTCTTGCTGGCTGACTTAAGCGTCGGAGTGCACACGGCCGCTAGGGCGCCTCTTTGTCCTCTTTTTTGCAGGAATCCACAGGCAACCAGTGGGAAGGAGTCCCTAGCTGACGGTTGAGGTCGCGCACGAAGACGTCCCGGTCAACCGGACGGAACAGGCGCCTACCGCTTAGAAACGTTGGAAGGAGGGGCGATTCCTCGCACTTGGAACGCCACACACCTCAAGTTATATTACAGTTAAAAACTTTGTAAGTAAAAACAAACACAAAGAGTTTGCAAGCTTTTTGTTAAAACAGTTTGAAGGGGGCACTCTTTTTTCCCTAAAGAGGGTTTTTAATGAGGCCACCGAATAAAGAAGAGTTTTCGAAGTTTAAAGTTGTGTTAGATTGCATGCTTGTCGTTATTGCGAAAGTTTTGAAGAAAAAACCTTGTCACTCGAATGTGATTTAAGGCAAGTTTTGAAGTTATGTTGCATGCTTTCTAAAAAGTTTCTAAGTCCCCATCGTTTTTCGGCGATTGGCGGCATCAGTCAAAGTTAAAAGTCCTCATCGTCTTTCGGCGATCGGAGGCACCGGCAATGTTTAAAAGACCTCAACGCCCTCGCGTGTCCTGAGGCGAGAAAGAGATAAAGACCTCCTCGCCGTCGAGCGAGTGCAGGCGAGAAAGAGTAAAAAGTCCTCAGTGCTTCCAGAGGAGAGAAGATGTAGCCTCTGGGGCAATGTAGAGGCACCAGCAAAATGTCCTCAGTGCTTCCAGGGGAGAGAAGATGTAGCCCTTGGGGCAATGTAGAGGCACCAGTGAAAAGTCCTCAGTGTTTCCAGGGGAGAGAAGATGTAGCCCCTAGGGCAATGTAGAGGCACGAGTTAAAGACCTTCTCGTCGATGAGCGAGTTCAGGCGAGTTAAAGACCTTCTTGCCAATGAGCGAGTTCAGGCGAGTTAAAGACCTTCTCGCCGATGAGCGAGTTCAGGCGAGTTAAAGACCTTCTCGCCGTCGAGCGAGTTCAGGCAAGATAAAATCCTTCTCGTCTCGAGCGAGTTCAGGTACGGTGTGGAGGGTGGAAGAAGTTTAAAGGATAGCTAAGGTAGGTTCGAAGAGAACACTTAGCTATCCGGCTTGCTGTTCTGAAAGTCAGGGAAGGTAGAGAAGGATCCGAAAGGCGCCTCTATCCCCAGATGAGGGAACAATGGCCAAGTTATGAAGGCAAGAGGAAGCTGGTATCGCCAAGACTCTTTGGCGATCAGAAGAAATTCAAGCGATGGCAAGAGTTAAGGCCCGTTTGATAGGGCAGATCAGGTGAGCTACGTCTTAAACTATTAGTTGGGATGAAACTCGTTGTTTGGAAAGTGGCTTCGCGCTGAGGTTCATTACCTTAAAGTTCACAAGTTGTTAGAATGCTATCGTTCGAAAGTTGATGGTTCGAAGCAGTTAGTAAACAGTTGCGCTCGCAGAGTTGCTAAGTCAATTTCGTTTAAGCGTTTTGTACAAGAAGAAATAAAGCTAACAGGGAGATTATATAAAGAAGCAGAAAACTTCATAACACAGTGGTAGCAGTTCAAAATACATGTACCAAAAAGGGAAAAATTATTACAAGTAAGTTGTGCAAGAGAAAGACAGATGAATAAGTGATGGAGGGAAGCAGCTAGTCTTCAGAAGGAACAATCTTCCCATCCACCACTTCGTTGTTTAGTGACACCATGGAGAGGTCCAGATCAGGGTACTGGCAGGCAAATTGCTCCAGGGCGGCGTCAAACCCAGCAGCGAGAATTTGGGCGGAGCTCAGCTCGAGCTCTTCAGTTTGCTTCTTGAGCCCCTCGGATTGCTGCTCTAACTCATCAGCTCGTTTCTTTAGATTTTCAGTTGTCTCACGAGCTTGAAGGAGGTCTTCAGCAACCTTCTTGTTTTCCGCCTGCGCCTGGGCCAGCTCTGCGGCGATCTTCTCATTCTCCTTTCTGGCCTCAGCGAGCTTAGCCATGGTGTCATCCCTCTCTTGCTTAACTTTTCCTAAGAGGACCTCCCGATCTACTGACCTCTTCTCAAGGCTTTCTACCTTGGCTGCATCTGCTTTGATCGACGCTTCCAGGTCAGCCACCTTGAGACGGTAAGGGACCAGTTTGCTCTCCAGCTCAATTTTCTCTTGAGATAGGAGGTGCACCTTATGGCGCATATCGGTGGCCTCCTTACGCGCCACCCTCAGTTCAGTGCTCATGGCGTCCTCCACTCTCGAATGGTCGATCTCTGCCAGCATAAGGTTGCAAGACAACTTCTCCGCCTCGATCCTTATTAGGCGATTCTCCTCTTGGAGCACGGAGATGTTGTCCTGAAGTTTCTTGCTAGAGCTCTCCACAGCTTTTGATATAATGGAGGGGAGGTCCTCTGCCATCATTCTGAGTTTGGCTGTGAAGGGTTCCCACATCCCTTTAACCGCAAGGGGAAGGTTGGCAACCGCTATTGGTGGAGGCGCTGAAGGAGCCTGGTGCTGGCTCTCACCACCGCCCTCTTGAATTGGTTGTTGAATTGGAGCTTCTTGGCGCGGTGGTGACGTGGGGGACTCAGTGATGATGATGGGCGAGTTGTGAGCACCTTCATCCCCACCTGGCGCGGCTTCGGCGATTGAGGCAGTTGAAGGAGGACCCTCTCCAGCGGATATGAATGGCGTGGAGGCGCTCGGAGGGTTCTCCATGAAGTTGGGCTTAGTAGCCTCAACCGCGGGAAATGCAGCCGCCAAAGGTACTGCTTGGACTGGCGGTGTTGGAGCTGGGGGAGAAGGCGGTGTTGGAGTTGGAGCTGGCGGAGAAGGCGGTGTTGGTGTTGGAAGAGGAGGTGGGCAGGTGGTGAAGAAGGTGCCACCCTTCTCCTTTTGGTGATGAGGCCATCCTCAGTTGCCTCATCGTCCTCTTCTTCATCCTCATGGACCACCTGAGGAGCTTTCCTCTTTGGCTTCCTTAGGATGAGTTTCTTGCGTTGTTGGGCGGGCAAGGCTTCTGAAGGAGCTAGGCCTTGAGGGGACGATCTGCCCTGGGCAGCGGCGATCTCCACCACTGAGTTGGGCACAGTTTGGGAGCCCGACGCCAACCCGTGGGCTCGGGCGAGCGCCCTCAATTCAGCTAGCTTGCCTTTACCCAGCATGAGATCTGCATAGTGCAAAAGTGTACATGTAAGCTCAAAGACAGAAGTAAAACATATGAGTAAGTGTGCAAATGAGACAAACAAGTGGTGCAGGAAATAAAGACCAAGTCTAAGTGCGCAACAGACAGGACGCCCAGTAATGGATAACAGAGATGCAGCACAGGGTAAAAACTTGAATGTTGAGGTAAGCACTAACCTATGCGAGCCTCGAGTTGGCCCTCGAAGAACTCAAAGGAGATGATCGCAAAAGTGAGAAAGGTAATGTTCGCGGCTGCCACGCTCTTCCAGAAGAGGCATAGGTCCTTGTCCAAAGCGCCCATGTTGTCGGGGCTTCTTGGCTTTCTAAAGCTTCCCTTGGAGTCTTTATTTCCCTTCTTTACCCAGTACAAGGGAAAGTCGTCGAGCAGCGAAGTGTCCCGATCATTCTGGCGCACTTGGACGAATTTTCCTTTCCAATCCTTGTAAGACTGCTGGAAGATAGAAAGGATTGACCTCCCAGCAATTCCATTCAGGCTCACCCAAAGGCGATCTCCAGGGTTCTTGGCCTCGAACAGGAAGAGGAACACGTCTACCGAGGCCGGTAGTCCCAAATGTGCGCACACAATTTGAAACGCCCGCACGAATGCCCAGCTGTTGGGATGGAGCTGGGCAGCGGCGATGTCGAGCTCAGTTAGTAGTTCCCGTTCGAAACGGGTAAGGGGGAACCTAAGTTTCACCTTCTTGAAGAGGGTGGTATACACAAAGCAGAACAACTCGCCGTTGTTCCCTTTGTCATCTGCGCAGACTGGCACGTCGGGGGGGCAAGGTAGCACCGTCAGTTTGTCATCGTGCTCCTTGTGGAACGAAAGGTTGGGCTCGTCCCCTTTCTTCAATCGAAGCACCGCCAGAGCAGAATTTACTGAAGAGGTCTCCTTCAGTAAGGTCGAGGTGGCCCATGGGTATAACTTCTTGTAGTCTGGAGAGGCGATGGAGGCACCCCCGGCGATGGGTGGAGTTGCCTGAGCAAGGTTGGGGTGAGAGGTTGCAGGCCTCTCAGCCTGGGAAGAGGAAGCACCAGGTGCTCGCGATGGGTTAGGCACTTGGGATGGAGGGTTTCGTGACGAAGGAGGAGGATTCGCGGTGGTCTTTGTTCGAGCCATCGCGGGAACTGCAAAGGAAAAAGGAAAGAAAAGGTGAGCGAAGGTTGCAGGGGTCGACTTGATTGTGAATGAAGGATGAAAAAAACGAACGAGCAAAAGTTCGTTATGATGGAAGAAATGGAAGACGAAGCCCTAAGTTGCGAAAAGAGAGAAGAAGAAGAAACAACCCACAGCGTATGCACCAGGCAGTTAATGGATGATGCGAATCGGTTAAAATGCAGCAAATATCAACAGAAGAAGTAAAGGGAGTACCTTTCGATGATCAGACGAACGCTGAAGGAAGTTGGGGATTGAGAGAGTTGAAGAGCGTCGTGGGTTTGCAGAGGAAACTCAAAGCGTTTGAGAAGGCAAAGAGATGATGGAACAGTAGAAATGAAATGGGTTTAAGGGTTTTTCAAACAATTTTTGGAAGCGTAAACGGCAGCTAAAGATGACCGTTGATGAAGCCACGTGTCGAGCGATTGGGAGAGTGTTTGGTGGAGCGTCAGGAAAGCAGAAAGTACGAACGTTTAGAATTTTGCGCCAGCGCCACGTAGATCGGTAGTGACGTGACTTCTTTAGTCTTTTCGCTGGACAAGTCTTCGCTTAAGACTGGGGGGCTTGTGTACCGTCCTGGTCGTCGGAAGTGATGACGTGGCGTACTTTGTTGCATTCGATACTCGCCTTGTCAGGTGGCGTTCCAGAGCGTGTTACGTGCTAGGTTGCACCTTGAATAGGGGACTTGGTCGCGTAACTGCATGCTACATAGAAATGGTCCTCAAGTTGCCCCAACCCAGATGACGACACGTGTAGGGTTGGATGCTACCTGTTACCCCTAACCCAGATGATGACACGTGTAGGGTAGAATGCTACATAGAAATGACGCTCGGGTTATCCTAGCTCAGATGATGACACGTGTAGGGTTGGGTACTACCTGCTACCCCAGCCCAGATGATGACACGTGCAGGGTTGGATGCGAGCCACGCGTCCAAAGCATAACGGCCTGGAGAGAGAAAAAACCTAGCTATAAAGGTAAACTTAACAGAATTTGCAGAGGTACGTTTTTCATTACGGCTCATTGCTAGGGTTATGTGCACTTTAGTACGGTTCTACAGAGTATATTTTTCTCTGAGTTTTGGGTGTTCGTGTCACTGACTTGAGCGTCGGAGCGCCACCGGCCGCAGAGGCGCCACCGTGTGTTTTTCAGGTTCCCAGAGAGGCTTTTGTGGTGTGGACTTGAAGGGCACGTGGCGTGAAGCTGGTGAGGAAGATCGTGACGAGGCAACGCTCTTGCGCTAGGTCAACCGGCAGGATCATATATATATAATAAGAAAATAAGAATATAAAAATAAAATTACAACGTAAATATTAATATATAAGAAACAAACATTTTATAGAATAAATAATTTTAGAAATTTTATTTATTTGAGATTATTATTTAAGTAGGAAATAAAAAAATTCAGGATTTTAGAAAATGTAAAAATTTATTATTTTAGATTTTTATTAAAGAATGACGTTAAATAATGGAGGATGTGGATTTATTTAGAATTTTGATTAATTTAGAAATTTTATTCATTTTTCGATTTTTATTTAAAAATGACATTACAAATTTTTGGATTTTTATTTATTTAGGATTTTTGAAAACATTAAAATTTTATTTATTTTATATTTTTATTTAAGTAGGAAATAAAATAATTTCTGATTTTGTATTTATTTAGGATTTTTAAAAACTTTTGAAATTTTATTTATGACATAAAATAACTTGTGATTTGTATTTATTTAATATTTTAGAAATTTTATTTATTTAAATTTTTCATTTAAGTAGGCATTAAATAATTTAGAATTATTATTTATTAATATTTGGAATAATTTCATAATTTTATTTATTTCATATATTTTATTTAAGTAAGACATTAAATAATTTAGGATTTTTATTTGTTTAAAATTTTAAATAATTTATAAATTTTATTTATTTTAAATTTTTATTTCAGTATGACATTCAATAATTTAGAACTTGTATTTATTTCATATATATATATATATATATATATATATATATATATATATATATTGTACCGACCAGGTCATCGGGTGTGATGACGTGGACAAGAGAAAGGTAGGTGGTCAAGAAGTCAACGTAGTCGCCGTATGTAGAAGCGGCGTTCTGCAGTATAAATAATCGGTTATCACCGAGATGTGTCACCGCCAAGATGGATCATCGCCCATCGCCCAAGAGAAGCATCGCGCAGAAGTAAGACGTCACCGGGTGTAGACATCGCCCCAAAGTAAGACATCGCCCTAAAGTTGGGTGGCGGCACTGTGGGACCCTCCCCACAGAATAAATGATCGAGTCAAAGGGGCACCCACGGAGTATGATGGCGCGAGAGATACAGCGCTCAAGTTAGAGCCCAAGTAGCCATAAGGTTATACATTGCACTCCAGATAAGGGAAGCCCATGGGCCGTGTACCGACCAGGTCATCAGGCGTGATGACGTGCCTTGCACGTGCTCGAGTGGGGCGTGCTCAATGGAACACGTAGGCTAGAAAATATGAATGGCTCGGAAGTGGGCATAGTCGCCGATCAATGGATTGGCGTTCTCCGATCTCTAGTGTGCGTAACCGGCGGTCACCAGAGTTGCGTCGCAGTCGCCGTATGAGAATGCTAGGAGGTCGGGTGGTTTACACACCGCCACAAGGAGCACGTCGCCGGGTCTCCCAGCGGGCTTAGTTAAGGCTGTCGAAGGCTCAAAAGGGTAATTCCAAGCGTGTAAGTTCAGTAAGACGATGGTGGCACCAGCTTGGGGCATGAAAGTCGAGTGGGTTGGGGGAAACACCTTGCACATCAGCGACAGGATTCCCAAAGTGGACATTCGTTGGTGGCAAGGTTTCCCCAGCTAGAACATGCATGGCGTAGTAGTAAGGAGGGTGCCATTCGCGACGAGCGATATCATAGAGATGATGCACCTTGTTGCATCCGATACTCGCCTTGTCGGGTGGTGTTTAACAGCGCATTACGTGCTAGGTTGCTCCTTGAGTTGAGGACTTAGCTGTGCGGCTGGTTACTACACAAAGAATGACGTTTAAGTTGCCCCAATCCAGATGATGACACGTGTAGGGTTGGATGTCACCAGTTACTCCAACCTAGATAACGACACGTGTAGGGTTGGGAGCGATGGAGAAATGACGCTCAAGTTGCCTTAACTCAGATGACGACACGTGTAGGGCTGGGCGTTACCTGCTATCCCAGCCCAGATGGCGACACGTGCAAGGCTGGATGCGAGCCACACGTCCAAAAGCATAACGGCCTAGAGAGAGAAGAAACCTTGCTATAAAGGTAACCTTAACAGAATTTGCAGAGGTACGTCTTTGATTACGGCTGATACTGCTAGGGTTGTGTGCCTACAGTACGGTCCTACAGAGCATATTCTCTCTTAGTTTTTGGGTGTTCTTGTCACTGACTTGAGCGTCGGAGCGCCACCGGCCGCAAGGGTGCCACTGTGTGTTTCAGGTTCTCAGAGAGGCTATCTGTGGAGCGGACTTGGAGGGCACGTGGTGTCAAGCTGGTGAGGAAGATCGTGACGAGGCAACGCTCTTGCGCTAAGTCAACCGGCAGGATCATCTGGCGCCCACCGTGGGGCCGTATAAAAGGTGATTCCCAACCATAGTTTGTGTTTGTGGTGCTTTGAGTGTTTTCTGTTCGACTGCTCGCTATCGCAGTCGACTCCTGGAGTTTTCACCGTTTGTTTGGAGTTCTTTGAGCTGCTGGGTTTGCTGAGGAAGGATGAGGACAACACGCTCCAGTTCAGTTGCGCCATCAACAGACGAAGATGCTGTGTCCATGACACAAGTGATGGACATGATGAGGACGCTGCAGGAGAACGTGGGTGCATCGCGTTCTGAGCAGGAAAGGATGCGCGAGGCGCTGGTGGCCTCGCAAGCAAGGAACGAAGAGCTCAACAGGATCAACAAAAATTTTGCGCATTTTCTTTCACTTTTTTTTTTGTATAAAAATATAATTATATATATATATAAATGTAAAGAAGAAAATAAATAAAAATTACAATACAAATATTAATATATAAAAAATAAACATAAGTATATCCAAATAAGTAATTTTAGAAAATTTATTGTATTTCTTTAGGATTTTAGAAAACGGTAAACATTTATTAATTTTGATTTCTATCTAAGAATGAAATTAAATAATTTAGGATATGAATTTATTTAAAAAATTTAATTATTTTTTATTTTTATCTAAGAATTATATTACAAATCTTTCGATATTTATTTATTTAAGATTTTGAAATACTTAAATTTTTATTTAAGTAGGAAATAAAATAATTTCTGATTTTGTATTAATTTAGGATTTTAAAAAACTTTTGAAGTTTTATTTATGTATGGCATAAAATAAGTTATGATTTGTCTTTATTTAGGATTTTGGATATTTTAGAAATTTTATTTATTTCAAATTTTTATTTAAATAGGGATTAAATAATTTATAATTATTATATTTTTTATATTTAGAATAATTAAAAAAAATTATTTATTTAAATATTTTATTTAAGTAGGATATTAAATAATTTAGGATTTGTATTTGTTTAAAATTTTAAATTATTTAAAAATATTATTTATTATAAATTTTTATCCAAGTATGACATTGAATAATTTAGGATTTGTATTTATTTATATTTTTAAATAGTTTAGGAATTTTATTTATTATAAATTTTTATTTAAGTGTGACATTCAATAATTAGAATTTTTGTTTATTTCTAATTTTCAATAATTTATGTATTTTATTTATTGCAATTTTTTATTTAAGTACTACATTTATTAATTTAAGATTTGTATTTGTTTAGAATTTTAAATAGTTTTGGATTTTTTTATTTCCATTAAATTAAGTATGACATTTTTTATTTCCATTTATGATTTTGAATAATTTAGGGATTTAATTTATTTAAAAAATTATTTCTTTAAAACATTAAATCATTTATATTTTGTATTTATTTAGGATTTTAAAAACTTTATAAATTTTATTTATTATTTATGATTTGTATTCATTTAGAAATTTGAAAAACATAGAAATTTAATTAATTTAGATTTTCATTTAAGAATGACATTAAATAATTTAGAAATTTTATTGATTTTCAATTTTTATTTAAGAATGAGATTAAATTATTTAGGAATTGTATTGATTTTGAATTTTTATTTAAGAATGACATTAAATATTTTGGACTTGTATTTATTTATGATTTTGAAAAACCTATAAATTTCCTTTATTTTAGTTTTTTATTTAAGTTGGAAATAAAATAATTTAATATTTTTTTATTATTGAGGATTTTGAAAAATTAGAAATGTTTATTTTAATTTGAGATTTTTATTTAAGAATGATATTAAATTATTTAGGGTATGTATTTATTTAGAATTTTGAATAATTTAGTAACTTTATTGATTTTTGGTTTTTATTTAAGAATAACATTAAAATTGAGTGAATTTATATTTATTTAGGATGTTGAAAAAATTATAAATTTTATATTTTTATTTAAGTAGGAAATAAATAATAGGACCAGGAATAGTAAGAAAACATAATGAGAGTATTGTTAGAAAAATAAACGATTCCAATCTTGCAATTGGAAGTAGTTTTATCTAAGCATAAACATGACTTTAGTTAAAAAAATGTCCTTAACACAAAAAAATACATAAATTAATCAAGATGAAGAATAATTGATGTCTGATTTACATAAAATATACATGTATTATACAAAATATACATAAAAACAAAAGGTCCATCACTTAAGGTTCTTGAAAAAGAAATTTTTTTTGAAAGAATCAAAACCTAAAAGGGTTTAATACAGTTTTGGGAAAATACATTAAGCGTAAGAGTGTCAGAAAAAAGAAGATAAAACATAACCAATTGTTGAAGCATATTTAGAATGGGAGACAAAAGTTGATCAAATCTTTGAAAAACACCAATTGGATGAATTTAGCAGATTTTCCATGGTCACCCTAAGTTTTCAAGAATATGCTAGGTCTTGGTGGACAAAAAGGAAAACTGATGTTAGAAAGAAAATCAGAAGTACTTAATTGGGATGAATTGAAGATGTGTATGAGAAGAAAGTTTGTTCCGCCATCATATGTGAAAAAGAAGAAGCTTAGAGAAGAAATAAAAGAGCTTGTAGAAAAAGGAAGAAACTTTATATACGGAGAAAAAGAATATGCTAGTAGAGAAAAAAGTTTAAAGAAAAATTTCAAGCTCTTGTCAGAAAGAAAGAAGAGAGGAGAACTGTACCGTCCCGTATCCGGGCGTTGACTAAGTCAAGGTCAAAGTCAACGCAGGGCGTCGCCTAGGTGGAGAGACGCCGAGTGCCAGCATCGCCAAGAGGAAGCGTCGCCAAGGCAAGGCGTCGCCTAGGTGAAGGCGTCGCCCAATCAGGGCGTCGCCAAGATCAAATATCATTAAGCCAAGGCAATCACGGTGCGGCTCCCCGATACCCATGGGTAGGAAAGACCATGGAGGGAGCGACGCCGTGGGAAGGCCCCAAACCCTGGATGACCAGGGAACAGTAATAAAGAGGAGAGAAAGGTGGCTTCAAGGCCATAGCAACAACACCAGTGTAGGGCAGCCTGACTCGAGAAGTACCCCTGCCGCCCCAGAGACGCCTTTGGGACAGATACGACTCAAGAGGAAGGTCACGCCCAGGGTAGCCGGGTGCAGGGTACGAGAGGAAGGCAGATACGCTCTCAAAGTAAGTGACTAGATAATTGGGGGCATGAGTTGGCACCCAAAAAGTCACCCCTAGCACAGTAGCACTCCCAGGCGGGAGGACTCACACGTAGAAACGTCCCCAGATGGGCAGAAACGCCCCCAGACGGGGTCAAGGCGTTGTGAGGCCCTCCACGTGTACGACAACCAGGTCAGAATAGAAACACCCTTTAGTCAGGTGCCAGGTAATCAAGTCATTCAATACAGTTTCCGTTTCGAGCGTTCAAGTACTATGATGGCTCCCAAGCGTTTCAACGTCTTAAATGCGCTACGTTTTCTAATTAAACGCTTTAATGAGTGCGTTACGCTTGTAATTAAAAGCGCTTTAAGGCGCTTTAAATGCTTGGGTAGTTTAAATAGCGCGGAGAATGTTGGGAACGGGGGGGTTGGAACTTTTGGGAAAATTTACCAGAGAACTCTCTCGTTGCTTGCTCGTGCCTTGTGGTTACGTACAAGGGACTGGGGAAAAGATCTTTGCCTGAGGGAGAAAACATACACAACACACACAGTTCTTTTTACCACCTTCAGAGTGCCATACGCGGTGCTCCGATTCGGAGGTGCACAGTTTTTGGTGTTTCTTGCTGGCTGACTTGAGCGTCGGAGTGCAAACGGCCGCTAGGGCGCCCTTTTGTCCTTCTTTGCAGGGATTCACAGGTACCCAGTGGGAAGGAGTCCCTAGCTGACGGTTGAGGTCGTGCACGAAGACGTCCCGGTCAACCGGACGGAACAAGAACGAAAGGAAAGATAGAGAAAAGAAAGAAAAGAGAGAAAAAGTGATGATAGAAAAGAAAAGTACAAAAACCTCTTTTTCTAGAGTTGAATCAGATACCAATAACATTTTATCTTCTTTAGAAAACCCTTGTGAGGATGTAGTTGAAGAAAAATCTTTGTTTGGAGTTGAACCAGATATAAATATAAATGTTTCCTCCATCGAAAATACAAAAGAATGTTTGATTGAAAAGGAAGAAAAAGAGGAAACCAACAAAGAAGGAGAGTCTTTTATGACACCTCTACAAGCATAGCTGAGAAAGAATCCTTAAAGGGGGATTACAATACTTTTAATTCTTCTTTCCAATTATATAATGCTCATTCTTCTTCACAAAAATATAAATAAAAAACACTTTGTGATGTTGTTGCCTATCTTGGGCTATAAACAACACAAAGTGAACAAAAATATTTTTGAAAGGGACCTTATGTTTTTCTTTAAAAAGAATTTTCAAGATAAAGGGCCTTATTTTGTTTAGTTTTCTTTTGTTTTAATTTTCTTTTAAAAAAAAATTTATCTCATGTTTCTTTGATGTTTATTGTAGATTGACCTTTGAAGGAGGACAACATCAAATAAACAGAGGTTGCTGTCATTGAGCATCATTCAGATCTGAGGACAAATCCTTTTCAAGAGGGAGGGGATGATGAAAACCGTCCAACCTTGAAACTTTCGGCCAAGAAGATAGACAAAGATCGAGCTTTAATGAAGAATTTGTAGAGTCTTTTTCTTCTTCTTAGCCTTGTAAAAATTGTATAGAGTAGTTAGGAAGTTTTAGACCTTGTATTTTCGGCCAAAGTAGAGAAAGACGTAAATAGAAAACAAAATAAAGTGTCAAATAGTAAAAGACGGGTGGAAATAGAAATGTAGGCAAGGAAGGCATGAGGCTCCACATGTCTTCTCCTAAATGGAGAGGATTTGCACCAATAAGGTGGTGACACTTGTCACACTCTCATTTGAGAGTTTTTGAGAGACTTTCTCTTATAAATAGGAGTCTCTTATACATGTATTTTTTTAAACTTGGAATTAGTAATGAAATGCTGCCTATTTTTGGCCATTTTACTTGTTCTTAAGTTCTCCTTAGGTTAGTCTCCTTTAAGACTTAGCCTAGACTCTTTCCTGTGAGTTGGTCTCACCTCTCACAAATTCCTAACTCCACTTCAATCCATGAAAACTCCTCTTGAGTTTCTTTAATGCTTCCGCTCCTCATATCTCCTTCATCATCCATCCAAAGAAGAAATTACAAAGATCACTACTAGAAGAAGAGCGTTTTTCCATCACATAAGACGACCTAACTCGGAAAAGTTACAATTACTGCGAGTAGCTGTGGCCAAAAGACGGCTGATCCTGCCTGTTGACCAAAACGCTGGAGCCTTGCCTCGTCAAACCTGGATCGACTTCTGCGCCGTGTTAGCCTCCGTCCTTCACCGCGATTCACCTCAAGAACCTGCAAAAGACAGAACGACGCCGCTGCGGCCGATCACGCTCCGACGCCCAAGTCAGCGACTGAACCACCAAATACTAAGAGAAAAACTCAAGAACTCTAAGGAACCGTGCAAAAGTTCTCTCTCAGCGTACTCAAGACTCGCAAGCGTAAAGAAACAATCTAAACGTGCGTGTCTCAAAGTTCGTTGGAAACTCTTATATACCTGGGCACTTTCTCTCTCCTGACAGTTACACATCTGGACACGTGGCTCGCATCCAGCTGTACACGTGTCACCATCTGGAGCATCCTTGGCTTGGGCGCCACTTCTTACTCTTCAGGGTTTTGGCTAAGTTACTTATGCATGACACAACTCAGTGCATAGTTGCCTTGGAGCGTGATCTCTTCTGGGTGGCGAGTTCGGGTGCCTTCGTACACACCTTCCTTGTAGTCTCGCCGGCCGCCTTCATGATCTACTCTTCTTGCTTCACCGTGTATGCTCATGTGAGCTATCTCCCGAGCTCATCCTCTGGCCAGCTGGGAAAGACTATCTGACTTCATCTTCGGCGATGTGCTTGTTTTGGCGATCTCTAATCACTTGGTCGCCTGTATTCACATCTGGCGACTTCATCTTCAACCCGATGACCGCCGGTTTAGGTATGCTGGAGATCGGAGCACGCCAACTTAATAACTGGCGACTACACGAGGCCCCCGACTTCCTTCCCTTATGCCAGCCAGGTGTTCCATCCAACACGCCTATGCAATAGCTTGATGCCACGTCATCACTTCCGACTACCAGGGCGGTACACAAGCCCCCAAGTCTTAAGCGAAGACTTGTCCAACGAAAAGACTAAAGGAGTCACGTCAATGCCGATCTACGTGGCGTTGGCGCAGAATCCCAAGCGTTTGTACTTTCTGCTTTCCTGACGCTCCACCAAACACTCTTCGAATCGCTTGACACGTGGCTTCATCAACGGTTATCTTTAGTTGTCGTTTACGTTTCCAAAAATCATTTGAAAAACCCTTAAACCCATTTCATTTCTACTGTTCCGTCATCTCTTTGCCTTCTCAAACGCTCTGAGTTTCTTCTGCAAAAACCTACGATGCTCTTCAACCTTCTGAATCCTCAACTTCCTTCAGCGTTCGTCTGATCATCGAAAGGTACTCCCTTTACTTCTTCTGTTGATATTTGCTGCATTTTAACCGATTCGCATCATCCATTAACTGCCTGGTGCATACGATGTGGGTTGTTTCTTCTTCTTCCCCTTTTTCGCAACTTGGGGTTTCGCCTTCCACTTCTTTCATCACAACGAACTTTCGTTCGTTCGTTTTTCGTCTTTCATTCTCAATCAGATCAACCTCTGCAACCTTCGCTCACCTCTCTTTTACTTTTTCCTTTGCAGTTCCCGCAATGGTTCGTACAAAGATAACCGCGAATCCTCCCCCTTCGTCACAAAACCCCCCATCACAAGCGCATAACCCATCGCGAGCACCTGGTGCTCCCTCTTCCCAGGCTGAGAGGCCTGCAACCTCTCGCCCCGACCTGGCTCAGGCTACTCCACCGGTTGCCGGAGGAGCCTCCATCCCTACCCCAGACTATAAGAAGCTTTACCCCTGGGCCAGCTCGGCTCTGCTGAAAGAAACTTCTTCAATAAACTCCGCGCTGGCGGTGCTCCGATTAAGGAAGGGGGACCAGCCGGACCTTTCATTTCACAAGGAGCACGATAGTAAAATGGCTGTGCTGCCTTGCCATCCTGATGAGCCAATCTGTGCTGACGACAAAGCGAGCAACGGCGAGTCGTTCTGCTTCCTCTACGCGACGCTTTTCAAGAAGGTGAAGCTCCGACTTCCCTTTACTCGTTTCGAGCGAGAGTTGTTAACTGAGCTCGACATCGCCCCTGCCCAGCTTCACCCCAACAGCTGGGCGTTTGTCAGGGCGTTCCAGATCGTATGCGCACACCTGGGACTGCCAGCGTCAGTGGACATTTTCCTTTTCCTTTTGGAAGCTAAGCATCCAGGAGATCGCCTTTGGGTGAGTCTGAACGGGATTGCTGGGAGGTCGATCCTCTCTATCTTCCAGCAATCTTACAAGGATTGGAAAGGAAAATTCATCCAAGTGCGCCAAAAAGACCAGGACGACTCACTGCTTGACGGCTTTCCCTTGTACTGGGTAAACAAGGGAAATAAAGACTCCAAGGGAAGCTTCAGAAAGCCAAGGAGCCCCGACAACATGGGCGCTTTGGACAAAGATCTGTGCCTCTTCTGGAAGAGCGTGGCAGATGCCAACATTACCTTCCTCACCTATGCGATTATCTCCTTCGAATTCTTCGAAGGCCAACTCGAGGCCCGCATAGGTTAGAACTTACCTTAATATCTAAGTTATTGCCTCGTGCTGCACCTCTGTTATCTGTTGCTGGGTGTCTTATCTGTTGCGTAATAGACCTGGCCTTTGTTTTCTGCACCACTTATTTGCTTCACTTGCATACTTACTCATGTGTTTATCTTTGTCTTTGAGCTGACCTGTATACCTTTGTATTATGCAGATCTCATGCTGGGCAAAGGAAAACTAGCTGAATTGAGGGCGCTCGCCCGGGCCCATGGGTTGGCGTCGGGCTCCCAGACTGTGCCCAACTCGGTGGTGGAGATCGCCGCTGCCCAGGGCAGATCGCCCCTCAAGGTACAGCCCCTCCAAAAGCCTTGCCCGCCCAATAGCGCAAGAAACTCATCCTCAGGAAGCCAAAGAGGAAAATCCCTCAGGTGGTCCATGAGGATGAAGAAGAAGACGATGAGGCAACTGAAGATATCACCAAAAGAAGAAGGGTGGCGCCTTCTTCACCACCTGCTCCACCTCCTCCTCCAACATCAACACCGTCCTCACCACCAGCTCCCCTTCCAACACCTCCTCCTCCCCCAACTGCAACACCGCCGGTTCAAGCAGTTCCTTTGGCGGCTGCATTTCCCGTGGTTGAGGCTGCTGAGCCCAACTTCATTGAGAACCCCCCGAGCGCCTCCACGCCATTTGTATCTGCTGGAGGGGGTCCTCCTTCAACCGCCTCAATCGCCGAAGCTGCGGCAGGTGGGGATGAAGGTGCTCACAACTCACCCATCATCATCACTGAGTCCCCCTCGTCACCACCACGCCAAGAAGCTCCAACTCACCAACCAACTCAAGAAGGTGGTGGTGAGAACCAACACCAGGCTCCCTCAGCGCCTCCACCACCAGCGATTGCCCACCTTCCCCTTGCGGTTAAAGGGATGTGGGAACCCTTCTCAGCAAAACTCAAGATGATGGCAGAGGACCTCCCCTCCATCATATCAAAAGCTGTGGAGAGTTCCAGCAAGAAACTCCAGGATGACATCTCCGTGCTCCAAGAGGAGAATCGCCTAATAAGGATTGAGGCGGAGAAGTTGTCCTGCAACCTCATGCTGGCAGAGATCGACCACTCGCGAGTGGAGGACGCTATGAGCACCGAGCTGAGGATGGCGCGCAAGGAGGCCACCGACCTACGCCATAGGGTGCACCTCTTAGCTCAAGAGAAGATCGAGCTGGAGAGCAAGCTGGTCCCCTACCGTCTCAAGGTAGCTGACCTGGAAGCGTCGATCAAAGCCGATGCAGCCAAGGTAGAAAACCTTGAGAAGAGGTCAGTGGATCGGGAGGTCTTCTTGGGGAAAGTTGAAAAGGAGAGAGATGACACCATGGCCAAACTCGCCGAGGCCAAAGAGGAAAACGAGAAGATCGCCGCAAAGCTGGCCCAGGCGCAGGCGGAATCCAAGAGGGTTACTGAAGACCTCCTTCAAGCTCGTGAAACAACTGAAGAACTCAAGAAACGAGCTGAAGAATTAGAGCAACAGACCGAGGGGCTCAAAAAGCAGACTGAAGAGCTCGAGCTGAGCTCCGCCCAGATCCTCGCTGCTGGGTTTGACGCTGCCTTGGAACAATTCGCCTGCCAGTACCCCGACTTGGATCTCTCCATGGTGTCGCTAAACAATGAAGTGGTGGATGGGAAGATCGTTCCTTCTGAAGACTAGCTGCTTGCTGCTTCCCTCCATCACTTACTCATCTGTCTCTCTCTTACACAATTTACTTGTAATAAATATTTCCCCCTTTGGTACATGTAATTTGAATTGATGCCACTGTGTTATGACATTTCCTGCTCCTTTATATAATCTCTCTTGTTAACTTTATCTTCCTTGTATAAATCTCTTAGACGAAATTGACTTAGCAACTCCGCGAGCGCAATTGTATACTTAACTGCTTCGAACCATCAACCTTCGAACGATAAACATTCTAACAACTTGTAACCTTGAGGTAACGAACCTCAGCGCGAAACCACTTTCCAAATAACGAGCTTCAACCCAACTAATAGCTTAGGACATAGCTTTCCTGATCTGCCTTATCAAAACGGGCCTTGGCTTCTTGCCATCGCTTGAATTTCTCCTGGTTGCCAAAGAGTCTTGGCGATACCAGCTTCCTCTTACCTTCACAACTTGGTCATTATTCCCTCATCTGGGGGTAGAGGCGCCTTTCGGATCCTCCTCTACCTCCCCTGACCTTCAGAACAGTAAGCCGGATAGCTAAGTGTTTTCTTCGAACCTACCTTAGCTATCCTTTAAACTTCTTCCACCCTCCACACCGTACCTGAACTCGTTCGAGACGAGAAGGATTTTATCTTGCCTGAACTCGCTTGATGGCGAGAAGGTCTTTAACTCGCCTGAACTCACTCAGCGGCGAGAAGGTCTTTAACTCGCCTGAACTCGCTCATCGGCGAGAAGGTCTTTAACTCGCCTGAACTCGCTCATCGGCGAGAAGGTCTTTAACTCGTGCCTCTACATTGCCCCAGGGGCTACATCTTCTCTCCCCTAGAAACACTGAGGACTTTTCACTGGTGCCTCTACATTGCCCCAGAGGTTACATCTTCTCTCCCCTGGAAGCACTGAGGACTTTTTGCTGGTGCCTCTACATTGCCCCAGAGGCTACATCTTCTCCCCTCTGGCAGCACTGAGGACTTTTTACTCTAACTCGCCTGCACTCGCTCGACGACGAGGAGGTCTTTATCTCTTTCTCACCTCAGGACGCGCGAGGGCGTTGAGGTCTTTAACTGGTGCCTCCGATCGCCTAAAGACGATGAGGACTTTAAACTTTAACTGATGCCGCCAATCGCTGAAAAACGATGGGGACTTAGAAACTTTTTTAGAAAGTGTACCGTCCTGGTAGTCGGAAGTGATGACGTGGCATCAAGCTACAGTATCGGCATGTTGACAAGACGCCAGGTTGGCAGAAAGGAAAGAAGTCGGGGGGGCTCGTGAAGTCGCCAGTTATTAAGTTGGCGTGTTCCGATCTCCAGCATACCAGAACCGGCGATCACCGGGTTAAAGATGAAGTCGCCAGATGTAAACTCAGGCGACCAAGTGATTGGAGATCGCCAGAGCAAGCACATCGCCAGAGATGAAGGTGGTGCAAATTATGAAGGCGGCCGGCGAGACCACAGGGAAGGTGTACGAAGGCACCCTAACTCGCCAATTTCAGTAGAGATCGCACTCCCAAGTTAGCTATGCACTGGGCAGTACCATGCATAAGTAACTTAGCCAAAAGAGAGTCAGAAGCAGCGCCCAAGTCAAGGAGGCTCCAGATGATGGCACGTGTACGACTGGATGCGAGCCACGTGTCCAGATCTGTAACTGCCAGGAGAGAGAAAGTGACCAGGTATTTAAGGGTTCCCCAACGAACTCTTGAGGTACGCACGTTCAGATTGTACTCTTTACGCTTGGGAGTTCTTGAGCATACTGTGAGAGAGAACATTGCACGGTTCCTTGAGAGTTCTTGAGTGTTATTGCTCTTAGTATTTGGTGGTTCGGTCACTGACTTGGGCGTTGGAGTGCGATCGGCCGCAGCGGCGCCGCTCTGTTCTTTTGCAGGTTCTTGAGGTGGATCTTGACGAAGGACGGAGGTTGAAGCGGTGCGCACGTCGATCCAAGTTTGACGAGGCAGGTTCCAACGTTCTGGTCAACAGGCAGGATCATCAGGCGCCCACCGTGGGGCCGTGTAAAACCTGTTCCCATCCACAGCGTGAGTTCTTGGAGGTTTTCGTCGTTTTTCTGCGTGGTTGTGTGCTGGTGCAACCACTGTTCGCTGTTCGTTTGAAATTTGTTCGGTGATTTCGCGTTTTCCACCGTTCGTTCAGGTTTTTGTTCGGTGAAGTGAGGTTTTCTGCTGTTTACGCGAGATTTGTTCGGTGAAGTGAAGTTTTCTGCTGTTTACGCGAGATTTGTTCGGTGAAGTTTGAGTTCTTTGGCTCGTTTGGTTTGTCATGGGAGAAGCGGTGGTTTCTGGTGGAGTTGCAGGTCTCTGTGAAGGTTCGCTGTGTTCTTGAGTTTTCTTGCGGAGTTTCGCGCAATTTTTACCGATTGATCGCTGAATCGATCGTAGCTGAAGTAAGTGTTGTTCGCTGCATTCTGTGATTCGCCAAGTTTCATGAGAAAAATGAGAAGCAACCGTTCAAGTCCAGTTGCGCCCGTTGCTGCTGAAGGCGCCACCGCCATGACCATGGCGCAGATGGTAGAGATTATGCGCTCGTTGCAGGCAACTGTAGAAGCCTCGCGCATAGAACAGGCGAGAATGCATGAGGACCTGGCCGCCTCTCGGGCCAGGAATGACGAGCTTAGCAAGGTGACTGAGGAGCTGCGTCAAGCTCTTCAGGAGCAACAAGGGCGTTCTATTGCTGAAGAGGTCGCGCCGTCGTCGCCACCTCGTGTTTTTCCTATGCCTTTCGATCAGGCGATTACTGACACGCCTATTCCTGCGAGTGTGGTACCTGTCAAGGCTGTTTTTACCGGCGTGGAGGATCCAGAGGCTCATCTCACCACGTTCTATACGCAGATGATGCTGTCAAGGGGATCAGACGCCGTGTATTGCAAGATGTTCGTGAGCACGCTCCAGGGAACGGCGCTGGAATGGTTTGTGAGCCTGCCTAACGGTCACATTACCAATTTCCAACAGTTCTCGAAGATTTTCGTCGAGCAGTACATCGTGAATAAGGCACCGCCCAGGGTGTCTTACGACCTGATTGATATAAGGCAGTATCAAGGAGAGTCCCTCAGGGACTACTTGAATCGTTTTGGGGCGCAGATGGTCAGATCGCCGGCTAAAGATGAAGAAATGTTGGTCTATGCATTTAAGAAGGGCGTGCTGCCGGGACCATTCTGCGAGGCATTGATCAGGGCCCACCACGCCACGTTTGCTGAGGTTAGGCGACTTGCGGTGGCCCACATCGCCGACGAGAGCGAAGTCGCCGAGAAGAGAGGAAGCGTGGCTCCCACTAGGCCACGCGCCCAGACCAGGATCCAGCCACAGAGGGTGCTGGAGACAGCGGCGGCCAGAAGGGATCAGAGGACTCGCCATCCTTATGATCCAAGGAAGAACAAGGGCAGGGGCCAAGGACGCCAGCAACCAGCACGCCGGGAATACAATCGCCCGCCTAAGCACAAGTTTGTCATGGGATTGGCGGACCTGATCGCCATTCCCAATATATCCGCTAGGTTGAAGGCGCCAGAGAAGGTGGGCGACAAGGTGCTGGGACCAAAGCCAGACGCCTGGTGTGAGTTTCACCAGGGTTTTGGCCACACCGTGGATTCGTGTTTAGCTTTAGGATACCAGCTCGACGATCTGGTTAAGAGCGGGTTCCTAAATGACTATTTGCTGGATAGAAGGACGGGGGGCGCGTCGAGCTCCCAACCAGCAGGTGGAGAAGCCCAGCAACACGAGATGCCTACGCACGGGGAAATCCACACCATTGCGGGAGGTTTCTCAAGTGGTGGATGCACCGCATCACAGAGGAACAGGTACGCGAAGTCTGTGATGACGGTGGATATGTTTGAAGACCACTCGCCGGAAGTGGATATTACATTCACCAAGCAGGATCTTCGGGACGTTGTGCCTCACGACAATGATCCCATAGTAATTTCTTTGATCACTGCAGGAAGAAAGGTCCACAGGGTTCTGGTGGACCAAGGAAGCTCGGCAGACGTGATGTTCTGGCCGACTTTCACGCAGTTGGAGCTGCCCCTTGACCAGCTGAGGCCCTATGGGGGGTGTTTGTATGGTTTCGCTGGTGACCAGGTGGAGGTCAGGGGGTACATAGAATTGAGGACAACGTTTACAGATGTGGCGGGTTCAAGAACGGAGAAAATCAAATACCTTGTTGTAAACGCTCCTTCAGCATACAACATCATGTTGGGAAGACCCACGCTCAACAGGATAGGCGCTATACCGTCGACCCGGCACATGAAGGTGAAGTTGCCATCTATGGAGGGGGTGGTGATCACCATCAAATCCGATCAGAAAGAAGCGAAGAAGTGCTATGAGAATAGCCTGAAAAACAAAAGATTGGTGAGTTACGTAACAACCACCCCGCCTCCCGGTGTGAAGCCCAGGTCGACGGAAATAGAAGAGGCCGCCGGAAGAGACGTGGAGATGGTGGATGCTGAGCTAGGGGAGAGGAATGCCGGTCTGGAGGAAGAAGATGCAAGGAATCGCCCTGAGGAAGCGAGAGAACTGGGAATCGCCAGGGCGGTGATCGCCAGAGAAACCAGACCAAAACCCGTCGAGCAGTGGCTCGAGAGAGAAATCGGGGGAAAGATCTTCAAGCTAGGAAGATCCTTGGAGGTTGAGCTCCAGGACCAGATCGCCAAGTGATAGAACGACATCTGGATGCGTTTGCATGGTCCGCTTCGGACATGCCCGGGATCGATCCCGACTTCTTGTGCCATCATCTGGCGATGGACAACTTGGTAAGACCAGTGCGACAAAGAAGAAGAAAGTTCAACGAGGAGAGGAGGCAGGCGATTAGGGACGAAACACAGAAACTCCTCGCCGCAGGCCACATCAGGGAAGTCTAGTACCCTGAATGGCTGGCAAATGTCGTGCTGGTGAAGAAGAGTAATGGGAAATGGCGCATGTGCGTCGATTTCACCGATCTGAATAAAGCTTGTCCGAAGGACTCATATCCTTTGCCAAGCATTGATTCCCTGGTGGATAGTGCTGCAGGGTGTAAGTTGTTGAGCTTCCTGGATGCCTTCTCGGGGTATAATCAGATCAAGATGCATCCCATGGATGAAGAGAAGACTGACTTCATGACGGAGAAATCGTGCTACTGCTACAAAGTGATGCCATTTGGGCTGAAGAACGCGGGGGCCACGTACCAGAGGTTGATGGATCGAGTACTTGCACCGATGCTGGGAAGGAACGTGCAAGCGTACGTCGATGACATGGTCGTGACCTCGCCGGAAAAAAGCAAGCACGTTGCAGACTTGGAGGAATTGTTCACGACGATCGCCAAGTTCAAGTTGAAGCTGAACCCAGAGAAATGCATTTTCGGCGTGGAGGCTGGAAAGTTTTTGGGTTTCCTCTTGACTGAAAGAGGCATAGAGGTCAACCCTGATAAGTGTGCCGCCATCTTGGCGATGAGGAGCCCAGCTACGGTGAAGGAAGTTCAGCAGCTAACAGGTCGGATGGCAGCCCTGTCTCGCTTCGTGTCAGCTAGCGGAGAAAAGGGTCATCCCTATTTTCAGTGCTTGAGGAGGAATAACAAGTTTGTTTGGACGAAGGAGTGCGAGGAAGCCTTCGTCAAGCTGAAGGAGTATCTGGCGAGCCCGCCGGTTTTGTGTAAACCACTAGTGGGAACCCCTCTCAGGTTGTATTTTGCTGTAACTGAGAGGGCGGTGAGTGCGATGCTCGCCCAAGACCAAGATCAGGCTCAAAGGCCTATTTATTTCGTTAGTAAAGTGTTGTAGGGCCCTGAAACGAGATATCAGGCCCTGGAGAAGGCTGCGCTGGCTGTGGTGTTCTCGGCGAGGAGGTTGCGCCACTACTTCCATAGCTTCACGATTCTGGTGATGACTGACCTGCCCATCCAGAAGGTCTTGAAGAAGCCTGACGTTGCGGGAAGGATGGTGAAGTGGGCAGTAGAATTGTCAGAGTTTGATATTAAGTATGAGCCCCGAGGCCCGATCAAGGGGCAAATCTTCGCAGATTTCGTGGTCGAGCTCTCATCTGAGGCGACACGAGTTGAAGGGGACGACTTCCGTTGGGTACTCTCGGTGGATGGATCGTCGAACCAGCAGGGTAGCGGTGCTGGAGTCATTTTGGAAGGACCCAACGGCGTGCTGATTGAACAATCTTTGAGGTTTGCTTTCAAAGCCAGTAACAATCAAGCAGAATATGAGGCGTTGATCGCCGGGATCTTGCTGGCCAAAGAGATGGGAGCCAGGGTGTTGATGGCTAAGAGTGACTCGCTGCTAGTCACAGGGCAAGTAACAGGCGAGTTCCAGGCTAAAGATCCACAAATGGCGGCTTACCTGGAGTATGTGCAGGAATTGAAGAGTTCCTTTGCCTCCTTTGAAGTAGTGCATGTGCCCAGAGAGCAGAATGCCCGAGCTGACTTGCTAGCTAAGCTCGCCAGTTCAGGCAAGGGGGGTAGGCAGAGGACGGTGATTCAAGAAACTCTGAAGACACCGAGAGCATTTGTGGCAGATCACCTGGTTCTTCAGATAAGCAAGTCGACGGAGCAAGCAGCGAGAAGTCATAAGTCCCTGACGCAAGAAACTTTGAGATCGCCGAGAATTAGAGCATGTCGAGGAGAGAAGGTGAACATGACGCAGGTCTGCGCTATCCATGAGCCAGACACCTGGATAACACAGTACAAGCGGTGCCTGGCAGATGGCCTTCTCCCACTGGATCCGACAGAGGCTAGGAAGGTAAAGAAAAATTCTAGCAAGTACACAATGATCGATGGCGAGTTGTACAGGTTTGGGTTCACTCACCCACTCCTGGAATGTGTACATGGTGAGAAATGCACGAGGATTATGGCAGAGCTCCATGAAGGTATATGCGGAAGCCACATCGGGGGTCGAGCTCTGGCCGCGAGGACTCTCCGTGCAGGGTACTACTGGCCATCGATGAGAGAAGACTGCAAGAAGTACGCACAGTGTTGCAAACAATGCCAACAGCACGCCGATTGGCACAAGGCGCCTCCCGAGGAGTTGAAGTCGATCTACAGCCCTTGGCCGTTTCATACTTGGGGAATCGACATCCTGGGACCCTTCCCGCTTGCGATCAGGCAGATGAAGTACTTGGTGGTGGCGATTGAGTATTTCATCAAGTGGATCGAAGCAGAACCAGTGGCCCAGATCACCGCACACAAGATCGAAGGTTTCGTGTGGAAGAACATTGTGTGCCGGTTTGGTGTGCCCAAGCGCCTGGTGTCGGACAATGGGACTCAGTTTGCAAGCCACTTATTGAAGAAGCTGTGCGAAGGGGTGGGGATTCAACAAGTGTTTGCATCCGTCGAGCACCCTCAGACAAATGGCCAAGTAGAGTCAGCTAATCGGGTGTTGCTGAGAGGTTTGAAGAGAAGGCTAGAGAAAGCCAAAGGAAGCTGGGCTGAGGAGGTACCCCGTATAGTCTGGGCGTACCACACCACTGAGCAGTCAGGAACCCATGAGACCCCGTTCAGCTTGGTCTATGGGTGTGATGCAATGATTCCAGTGGAAATCCAGGAGAGCTCGCCGAGATTCCAGAACTTTGTAGCGGAAGACTCGAATGAGGAAAGAAGGTTGAATCTGGATTTGCTGGATGAGGTCAGGGAAGAGGCGAGATTGAAGGCTGAAGCGGTGAAGAGAAGAATTGAACGAAGATATAACTCAAAGGTGATGCCGAGACAGTTTAGAGAAGGCGACCTGGTGATGAGGAAAGCCCACCAGTACGAGATGGAGAACAAGTTGTCGCCCAAGTGGACGGGACCGTTCAGAATAACCGAGGCGCTCGGGAACGGCGCCTACCGCTTAGAGACATTGGAAGGAGGGGCGATTCCTCGCACTTGGAACGCCACGCACCTCAAGTTATATTACAGTTGAGAACTTTGTAAGTAAAGATAAACACGAAGTTACATTACAATGTCTCTGTTAAAACAGTTTGAAGGGGGCACTCTTTTTTCCCTAAGGAGGGTTTTTAACGAGGCCACCCAATAAAGAGAAGTTTTCAAAAGTTTAAGTTGTTTCAGATTGCATGCCTGTTGTTTTCAGAAAGTTTTGAAGAAAGACCTTGTCACTTATACGTGACTTAAGGCAAGTTAAAGATATATGGCAAGCTTTCTAAAAAGTTTTAAGTCCTCATCGTCTTTCGGCGATCGGAGGCACCAGATAAAGTTTTAAGTCCCCATCGTCTTTCGGCGATCGGGGGCACCAGTTAAAGTTAAAGTCCTCATCGTCTTTCGGCGATCGGAGGCACCAGTTAAAAGACCTCAACGCCCTCGCGCGTTCTGAGGCGAGATAAAGACCTCCTCGCCGTCGAGCGAGTGCAGGCGAGGAAGAGTGAAAAGTCCTCAGTGTTTCTGGGGGCGAGAAGATGTAACCCCTGGGGCAGTGTAGAGGCACCAGTGAAAAGTCCTCAGTGTTTCTGGGGGCGAGAAGATGTAACCCCTGGGGCAATGTAGAGGCACCAGTGAAAAGTCCTCAGTGTTTCTGGGGGCGAGAAGATGTAACCCCTGGGGCAATGTAGAGGCACAAGTGAAAAGTCCTAAGTGTTTCTGGGGGGAGGAGATGTAGCCCCTGGGGCAATGTAGAGGCACGATTTAAAGACCTTATCGCTTATGAGCGAGTTCAGGCGAGCTAAAAGACCTTCTCGCCTATGAGCGAGTTCAGGCGAGCTAAAAGACCTTCTCGCCTATGAGCGAGTTCAGGCGAGTCAAAAGACCTTCTCGCCTATGAGCGAGTTCAGGCAAGAGAAAATCCTTCTCGTCTCGAACGAGTTCAGGTATGGTGTAGAGGGCGGAAGAAGTTTGGAAGGTGGCTAAGGTAGGTTCGAAGAGAGCGCCTAGCCACCCGGTCTCTTGTTCGGAAGCTCAAGGAGGTAGAGAAGGATCCGAAAGGCGTCTCTACCCCCAGGTAAAAGAACAATGGCCAAGGTATGAAGCCAGAAAGAAGCGGGTATCGCCAAGTGAGTCTTTGGCGACCAGGGAAAGTTCAAACAGTGGCGAGAAAGTTAAAGCCCCATTTTTGATGAAGCAGATCGGGTGAAGCGATGTTTTAAGCCAGTAGTTGAGTTAAAGTTCGTTGCTTGAAGAGTGATTTTACGTTAAAGCTCACTGCATTAAGATTACAAGTTGTTAAAGTGGTTGTTATTTGAAGTTGAAGTGGTTCGAAGCAGTTAAGTATAAGATCGTGCCTACGAAATCGCTAAGTCATTTCTTTGAAGTAAATCACGCAAGGAAAGTTAAAGCAGACAAAGAGGTTACAAGAAGAAATGCAAAGGTAATTTCATTAAGTAAATATCAGTTCAGGGCACATATACAGAAAAAAGAAAGAAGTTCATTACAATTACAAACAAAGAAAAAGCATAAAGGTGGTGGATGAGGGGAAATTGATCAGTCTTCAGCGGGAACCACTTTCCCATCCACCACCTCATTGTTAAGGGACACCATGCTGAGATCCAGATCAGGGAATAAGCAGGCAAACTGTTCCCGTGCGGCCTCGAATCCAGCAGCCAGAATTTGGGCAGAACTCAGATTAAGCTCTTCAATCTGTTTCTTGAGTTCTTCAGTTTGTTCCTTCAGCCCCTTGTTCTGTTGCTCCAGCTCTTCAGCTTGCTTCTTGAGTTGTTCGATGGTTCCTTGAGCTTGAAGAAGGTCTTCAGCAACCTTCTTGGATTCTGCCTGCACTTGGCCCAATTCAGCAGCGATCTTCCCCTTTTCTTTGTTGGCTTCGGCAAGCTCAGCCATGGCGTCGTCCCTCGCCTTCTCCACCGTTCCCAGGAAGACCTCCCGATCGGCTGACCTTTGCTCCAGTTTCTTCACCTTGGCGGCGTCAGTTTTTATTAAGGCCTCTAGGTCAGCCACCTTAACGCGATAAGGTACAATCTTGTTCTCCAGCTCAATCTTCTCTTGAGCCAGAAGCTGCACCTTGTGGCGTAGATCGGTGGCCTCCTTGCGCGCCAACCGGAGCTCGGTGCTCATTGCGTCTTTTACTCGGGAGTGTTCAATCTCCGCGAGTGTCAGATTGAAGGATAACTTCTCCACCTCAACCGCAGGTGGCGCAGACGCCAGTGGAATTGCTTGGACTGGTGAGGCAGGAGCTGGCGGAGGAGGCAATGTTGGAGGTGGAGCAGGCGTGGATGGCGGCGTTGATGTTGGAAGAGGGGGTGGAGCAGGTGGTGAAGAAGGTGCCACCCTCTTCCTCTTCGTGACGAGGCCATCTTCAGTAGCCTCGCCGTCTTCCTCCTCCTCCTCGTGGACCACTTGGGGGGCTTTCCTCTTGGGTTTCCTGAGGACAAGCTTCTTGCGTTGGTTGGCGGGTTGGACATCGGGAGGTGTGGGGCCCTTGGGTGGCGATCGGCCCTGTGCGGCGGCGATCTCCACCACCGAGTTTGGCACGGTTTGTGAACCCGATGCCAACCCGTGGGTTCGGGCGAGCACCCTCAGTTCAGCGAGCTTGCCCTGGCCCAACATATTATCTGCATAGAGAAAAAATGCATGGGTTAGTTCAGAGAGAAAATAAATGCATAAGGCAGTATGCAACAAAGCAGATAAATGGTGCAGAAAAATAAAACCAAAGTCTTGCGCACAACGCACAAGACGCACAGAAACAGTTAGCAGAGGTAAGGTTAGAATAAAGACTTAGACGTTCTAACCTATGCGGATTTCGAGTTGGTCCTCGAAGAATTCGAAGCAGATGAGCGTGGTGGTGAGGAAGGTGATGTTGGCATCTGCCACGCTCTTCCAAAAGAAGCAAAGGTCTCTGTCCAAGGCACCCATGCTATCAGGACTTCTTG
Organism: Phaseolus vulgaris; assembly: GCF_000499845.2. NCBI lineage: Eukaryota > Viridiplantae > Streptophyta > Magnoliopsida > Fabales > Fabaceae > Phaseolus > Phaseolus vulgaris. The sequence continues at coordinate 16,286 of NW_027174130.1, read as the reverse complement.
GCCTCCTGAAGCTACTCTTGGACTCTTTGTTCCCCTTGTTTACCCAGTACAAGGGGAAACCGTCGAGCAACGACGCGTCTTTGTCGTTGGGGCGCACCTGGACGAATTTGCCTTTCCAGTCTTTGTAGGATTGCTGGAAGATAGAGAGGATTGACCTCCCAGCAATCCCATTCAAGCTTACCCACAGGCGATCTCCTGGGTGCTTGGCTTCGAAGAGAAATAAGAAGACATCCACAGATGCTGGCAACCCCAGATGGTCGCACATGACTTGGAACGCCCGCACGAACGCCCAGCTGTTGGGATGGAGCTGGGCGGCGGCAATGTTGAGCTCGGTAAGAAGCTCCCTCTGAAAGCAAGTGAAGGGAAACCTGAGTTTCACCTTCTTGAACAAGGTTGTGTAAACGAAGCAGAAGGGTCCACCGTTGTTTGCCTTGTCGTCAGCGCAAACTGGCAGGTCGGGGGGGCAAGGTAGCACCGTCATCTTCTCGTCGTGCTCCTTGTGGAATGATTGGTGAGGCTCATCCCCCTTCGTCAATCGCAGAACTGCCCCAGCAGTGTTTACGGAAGATGTTTCCCTCAACAAGGTCGAGTTGGCCCAGGGATATAGTTTTTTGAAGTCTGGTGGGGGGACGGAGGCTCCTCCGGTGACAGGCGGAGTCGCCTGGGCCAGGTTGGGGCGGGAGGGTGCAGGCCTCTCAGCCTGAGAAGACGAAGCGCCGCGTGCTCGCGGTGGGTCGTGTGCTTGTGAGGAAGGGTTTCGTGATGAAGGAGGAGGATTTGGGGTGATCTTTGAGCGAGATATTGTTGAAGCTGCAAAGGAAGAAGAAAAGGAAAAATGATCAGGGTTCGCAGAGGCTGACTGGATCATGGGAAAAGGGTGAATAACGAACGAACGTAGGTTCGTTGCAACGTTGACGAAGCCCTAAGTTACGAGAAAGGAGAAATTGAAAAAACAACCCACAGCGTATGCACCAGACAGTTAAAGGATGATGCGAATCGGTTAAAATGCAGGAAAAACCAGCAGAAGAAGGAAAGGAAGTACCTTTTGATGATTGGAAGAGTGATGGAAGAAGTTGGTGATTCAGGAAGTTGAAGAACGTTGAGAGCTTTTTTGCAGAAGAAAGTTGGAGCGTTTGAGAATGCGAAGAAAGTGATGGAACAGTGGAGCGAAAATGGGATTAAGGGTTTTTCGAAATGGGTTTGGGAAGCGCAAACGTTAACTGAAGGTAACCGTTGATGAAGCCACGTGTCGAGCGATGGGTGAGATGTTTGGTGGAGCGTCAGAGAAGCAGAAAGTACAACCGCTTGAAATTCTGCGCCAGTGCCACGTAGATCGGTATTGACGTGACTCTTTTAGTCTTTTCGCTGGACAAGTCTTCGCTTAAGACTGGGGGGCTTGTGTACCGCCCTGGTAGTCGGAAGTGATGACGTGGCATCAAGCTACAGTATCGGCGTGTTGACAAGACGCCAGGTTGGCAGAAAGGAAAGAAGTCGGGGGGGGCTCGTGAAGTCGCCAGTTATTAAGTAGGCGTGTTCCGATCTGCAGCATACCAGAACCGGCGATCACCGGGTTAAAGATGAAGTCGCCAGATGTAAACTCAGGCGACCAAGTGATTGGAGATCGCTAGAGCAAGCAAATCGCCAGAGATGAAGGTGGTGCAGATTATGAAGGTGGCCGGCGAGACCACAGGGAAGGTGTACGAAGGCACCCTAACTCGCCAATTCCAGTAGAGATCGCACTCCCAAGTTAGCTATGCACTGGGCAGTACCATGCATAAGTAACTTAGCCAAAAGAGCGTCAGAAGCAGCGCCCAAGTCAAGGAGGCTCCAGATGATGGCACGTGTACGACTGGATGCGAGCCACGTGTCCAGGTCTGTAACTGCCAGGAGAGAGAAAGTGACCAGGTATTTAAGGGTTCCCCAACGAACTCTTGAGGTACGCACGTTCTGGTCAACAGGCAGGATCAGAAAGCATGCGACATAACTTCAAAACTCGCCTTAAATCACATATAAGCGACAAGGTCTTTCTTCACAACTTTCGAAAAAACAACAAGCATGCAATCTAAAACACTTCAAACTTCGAAAACTCTTCTTTATTGGGTGTCCTCATTAAAAACCCTCCTTAGGGAAAAAAGCTTGCAAACTCTACGTGTTTGTTTTTACTTACAACGCTTTTAACTGTAATATAACTTGAGGTGCGTGGCGTTCCAAGTGCGAGGAATCGCCCCTCCTCCCAACGTTTCTAAGCGGTAGGCGCCGTTCCCGAGCGCCTCGGTTATCCTGAACGGTCCCGTCCACTTAGGCGACAGCTTGTTCTCCATCTCGTACTGGTGGGCCTTCCTCATCACCAGGTCGCCTTCTCTAAACTGCCTTGGCATCACCTTCGAGTTATACCTTCGTTCGATCCTTCTTTTCACCGCCTCAGCCTTCACTCTCGCCTCCTCCCTGACCTCATCCAGCAAATCCAGATTCAGCCTTCTTTCCTCATTCGAGTCTTCCGCTACAAAGTTCTGGAATCTCGGCGAGCTCTCCTGGATCTCCACCGGAATCATTGCGTCGCATCCATAGACCAGGCTAAACGGGGTCTCATGGGTTCCTGACTGCTCGGTGGTGTGGTACGCCCAGACTATGCGGGGTACCTCCTCAGCCCAGCTTCCTTTGGCTTTCTCTAGCCTTCTCTTCAAACCTCTCAACAATACCCGATTGGCTGACTCTACTTGGCCATTCGTTTGAGGGTGCTCGACAGATGCAAATACTTGTTGAATTCCCACCCCTTCGCACAGCTTCTTCAACAGGTGACTTGCAAACTGAGTTCCGTTATCTGACACCAGGCGCTTGGGCACACCAAGCCGGCACACGAGGTTCTTCCACACAAAGCTCTCGATCTTGTGCGCGGTGATCTGGGCCACTGGTTCTGCTTCGATCCACTTGGTGAAATATTCAATCGCCACCACCAAGTACTTCATCTGCCTGATCGCCAATGGAAAGGGTCCCAGAATGTCTATTCCCCATGTATGAAACGGCCAAGGGCTGTAAATCGACTTCAACTCCTCGGGAGGCGCCTTGTGCCAATCGGCGTGCTGCTGACACTGCTTGCAACATTGTGCATACTTCTTGCAGTCTTTTCTCATTGTTGGCCAGTAGTAACCTGCACGGAGTGTTCTTGCGGCCAGAGCTCGACCCCTGACGTGGCTTCCGCAAATCCCTTCATGGAGCTCGGCCATGATTCTTGTACATTTCTCTCCGTGCACACATTCCAGGAGTGGGTGTGTGAACCCAAACCTATACAACTCGCCATCGATCATTGTGAACTTGCTAGAATTCTTCTTTATCTTCCTAGCCTCCGTCGGATCTAACGGGAGAAAGCCATCCGCCAGACATCGCTTGTACTGTGTTACCCAGGTGTCTGGCTCATGGGTCGTGCAGACCTGCGTCATGTTCACCTTCTCTCCCCGACATGCTCTTATTCTTGGCGACCTCAAGGTCTCCTGAGTCAAAGACCTGTGACTCCTCACCGCTTTCTCCGTCGATTTGCTTATCTGAAGGACCAGGTGATCTGTCACAAATGCTCTGGGCGTCTTCATAGTTTCTTGGATCACCGTCCTCTGCCTACCCCCCTTGCCTGAACTGGCGAGCTTAGCTAGCAAGTCAGGTCGGGCATTCTGCTCTCTGGGCACATGCACTACTTCAAAGGAGACAAAGGAACTCTTCAACTCCTGCACATACTCCAGGTAAGCCGCCATTTGTGGATCCTTGGCCTGGAACTCGCCTGTTACTTGTCCCGTGACCAATAGCGAATCACTCTTAGCCATCAGCACCCTAGCTCCCATCTCCTTGGCCAGCAAGATACCGGCGATCAGCGCCTCATATTCTGCTTGATTGTTGCTGGCCTTGAAGGCAAACCTCAGGGACTGCTCAATCAGCACGCTGTTGGGCCCTTCCAAGATGACTCCAGCATCGCTACCCTGCTGGTTCGACGATCCGTCCACCGAAAGCACCCAACGAAAGTCATCCCCCTCAACTCGTGTCGCTTCAGACGAGAGCTCAACCACGAAGTCTGCGAAGATCTGCCCCTTGATCGGACCTCGGGGCTCATACTTAATATCGAACTCCGACAGCTCCACCGCCCACTTCACCATCCTCCCAGCGACGTCGGGCTTCTTCAGGACCTTCTGGATGGGCAAGTCGGTCATCACTAGTATTGTGAAGCTGTGGAAGTAGTGGCGTAACCTCCTCGCCGAAAAAACTACTGCCAGTGCAGCTTTCTCCAAGTCCTGATATCTTACTTCCGGGCCCTGCAGCACCTTGCTGACAAAATAAATAGGCTTTTGGGCCTGATCTTGGTGTTGGGCGAGCACCGCACTCACCGCCCTATGAGTTACAGCAAAATACAACCTGAGAGGGGTCCCCACCAGCGGTTTGCACAAAACCGGCGGGCTCGCCAGGTACTCTTTAAGCTTGACGAAGGCCTCTTCACACTCCTTCGTCCAGGCAAACTTGTTGTTCCGCCTCAAACACTGAAAATACGGATGACCCTTCTCTCCGCTAGCTGACACGAAACGAGACAGGGCGGCCATCCGACCTGTAAGCTGCTGCACTTCCTTCACGGTAGCCGGGCTCCTCATCGCCAAGATGGCAGCACCCTTATCAGGATTGGCTTCTATTCCTCTTTCAGTCAAGAGGAACCCCAAGAACTTTCCCGCCTCCACGCCAAAGATGCACTTCTCGGGATTCAGCTTTAACCTAAACTTGGCGATCGTGGTGAACAATTCCTCCAAGTCCGCAACGTGCTTGCACTTCTCCGGCGAGGTCACGACCATGTCATCCACGTACGCTTGCACATTCCTCCCCAGCATTGGTGCAAGTACCCGATCCATCAACCTCTGGTACGTGGCCCCCGCGTTCTTCAGCCCAAAAGGCATCACCTTGTAGCAGTAGCACGATCTCTCGGTCATGAAGGCAGTCTTCTCTTCATCCATGGGATGCATCTTGATCTGGTTATACCCCGAGAAGGCATCCAGGAAACTCAACAACTTACACCCTGCAGCACTGTCCACCAGGGCGTCTATGCTTGGCAAAGGATAGGAATCCTTTGGGCAAGCCTTGTTCAGATCGGTGAAATCGACGCACATGCGCCATTTCCCGTTGCTCTTCTTCACCAGCACGACGTTAGCTAGCCACTCAGGGTACTGGACCTCCCTGATATGGCCTGCAGCGAGGAGCTTCTGGGTCTCATATCTGATCGCCTGCCTTCTCTCCTCGTTGAATTTCCGCCTTCTCTGTCGCACTGGCCTGACTTGGTTGTCCATTGCTAGATGATGGAACAAGAAGTCGGGGTCAATTCCGGGCATGTCTGAGGCGGACCATGCGAAGGCATCCAGATGCCGCTCTATCACCTTGGCAATCTGGTCTTGGAGCTCAGCCTCCAAGGATCTTCCCAACTTGAAGACCTTTCCCCCGATCTCCCTTTCGAGCCACTCCTCGACGGGTTTGGGTCTAGCTTCCCTGGCAATCACCGCCCTGGCGATCACCGCCCTGGCGATTCCCAGCTCCCTCGCTTCCTCAGGGCGATTCCTCGCCTCTTCTTCCCGCTCGGCGTTCTCTCCCTCAGCCTCAGCATCCATCATGGCGACGTCTCCCTCGGCGGCCACCTCCATCGCCGCATCAACAACCTGCCACTCTGTTGGCTTGGGCTTCACACCGGGAGGCGGTGTCGTCGTGATGTAACTTACTGACCTCTTGTTCTTCAGGCTATTCTCATAGCACTTCTTCGCTTCTTTCTGGTCAGATTTGATGGTGATCACCACCCCTTCCATCGATGGCAACTTCACCTTCATGTGCCTGGTCGAAGGCACAACTCCTATTCTGTTGAGCGTTGGTCTTCTCAACAGAATGTTATACGCTGAGGGAGCGTTCACGACAAGGTATTTGATTTTCTCCGTTCTCGAGCCCGCCTCATCCGTGAAAGTAGTTCTCAACTCAACGTACCCCCTGACCTCCACCTGATCGCCAGCGAAGCCATACAAACACCCTCCATAGGGCCTCAGCTGGTCAAGGGGCAACTCCAACTGCGTGAAAGTCGGCCAGAACATTACGTCTGCCGAGCTCCCTTGGTCCACTTGAACCCTGTGGACCTTCCTTCCCGCCGTAATCAGCGAGATGACTATAGGGTCGTTGTCGTGAGGCACAACGTCCCGAAGATCTTGCTTTGTGAACGTAATGTCCACATCCGGCGAGTGGTCTTCGAACATGTCCACCGTCATCACAGACCTCGCATACCTCTTCCTCTGTGACGTGGTGCATCCACCACCCGAGAAACCTCCTGCAATGGTGTGGATCTCTCCGTGGGTGGGCATCTCGTGCTGCTGGGCCTCACAACCTGCTGGCTGGGAGCTCGACGCGCCCCCCGTCCTTCTGTTCAGCAAGTAGTCATTTAGGAACCCGCTCTTGACCAGATCGTCGAGCTGGTATCCTAAAGCCAAGCATGAGTCCACGGTGTGGCCAAAGCCCTGGTGGAACTCGCATCAGGCGTCTGGCTTTGGTCCCAGCACCTTGTCGCTCACCTTCTCGGGCGCCTTCAGCCTAGCTGATATATTGGGAATGGCGATCAAGTCCGCCAATCCCATGACAAACTTGTGCTTCGGCGGGCGATTGTACTCCCGACGTGCCGGTTGAGGGCGCCCTGGGCCCCTGCCCTTGTTCTTCCTTGGATCATAAGGATGGCGAGTCCTCTGATCCCTCTTGGCCGCCGCTGTCTCCAGCACCCTCTGCGGTTGGATCCTGGTCTGGGCGCGTGGCCTAGCGGGGGCCACACTTCCCCTCTTCTCGGCGACCTCACTTTCATCGGCGATGTGAGCCACCGCAAGTCGCCTAACCTCAGCAAATGTGGCGGGGTGAGCCCTGATCAACGCCTCGCAGAATGGTCCCGGCAGCACGCCTTTCTTGAATGCGTAGACCAGCATCTCTTCGTCTTTGGCTGGCGAGCGGACCATCTGCGCCCCCAAAACGATTCAAGTAGTCCCTGAGGGACTCTCCCTGATACTGCCTTATGTCGAACAGATCATAAGACACCCTGGGCGGCGCCTTGTTCACTATATACTGCTCGACGAAGATCTTCGAAAACTGTTGGAAGTTGGTTATGTGACCTGTAGGCAGGCTCACAAACCATTCCAGCGCCGTCCCCTGGAGTGTGCTCATGAACATCTTACAATACACAGCATCTGATCCTCCAGACAACATCATCTGCGTATGGAACGTGGTGAGATGTGCCTCACGATCCTCCACGCCGGTAAAAACAGCCTTCACAGGTACCACACTCGCGGGGATAGGCGTGTCTGTAATCGCCTGAGCGAAAGGCATGGGAAAAACGCGAGGCGGCGTTGACGGCGCGACCTCTTCAGCGACTGGGCGCCCTCGCTGCTCCTGAAGAGCTTGGCGCAATTCTTTAGTAACTCTGCTAAGCTCTTCATTCCTTGCCTGAGAGGCGACCAGGTCCTCATGCATCTTCGCCTGCTCTATGCGCGAGGCTTCCACATTCGCCTGCAACGCACGCATAATTTCCACCATCTGCGCCATAGTCATGGCGCCGTCAGCAGCAACGGGCGCAATTGGACTTCAACGGTTGCTTCTCATCTTTCTCATGAAAACTTGACAGATCACAAAGAGCAATGAACAACACCTCCTTCAGCGACGATTGATTCAGCGATCAATCGGTCAGAGCTTCGCAAAACTTCGAAGAACTTCAAGAACACAGCAAACCTTCACAAAAACTCGCAACTCCACCACAAACCACCGCTTCCTCCACGAAAATCCAAACGAGCGACGAAACTCAGATCTCATCGATTAAAACTCGCGTAAGCAGCAGAAAACCTCACCTCACCGAACAAAAACTCAAACGAACGGTGGAAAACGGTTGCACCAGCACACAATCAAACAGAAACCGCAGAAACCTCCAAGAACTCACGCTGTGGATGGGAACAGGTTTTACACGGCCCCACGGTGGGCGCCTGATGATCTTGCCTGTTGACCAAAACGCTGGAGCCTTGCCTCGTCAAACCTGGATCGACTTCTGCGCCGTGTTAGCCTCCGTCCTTCACCGCGATTCACCTCAAGAACCTGCAAAAGACAGAACGACGCCGCTGCGGCCGATCACGCTCCGACGCCCAAGTCAGCGACTGAACCACCAAATACTAAGAGAAAAACTCAAGAACTCTAAGGAACCGTGCAAAAGTTCTCTCTCAGCGTACTCAAGACTCGCAAGCGTAAAGAAACAATCTAAACGTGCATGTCTCAAAGTTCGTTGGAAACTCTTATATACCTGGGCACTTTCTCTCTCCTGACAGTTACACATCTGGACACGTGGCTCGCATCCAGCTGTACACGTGTCACCATCTGGAGCATCCTTGACTTGGGCGCCACTTCTTACTCTTCAGGGTTTTGGCTAAGTTACTTATGCATGACACAACTCAGTGCATAGTTGCCTTGGAGCGTGATCTCTTCTGGGTGGCGAGTTCGGGTGCCTTCGTACACACCTTCCTTGTAGTCTCGCCGGCCGCCTTCATGATCTACTCTTCTTGCTTCACCGTGTATGCTCATGTGAGCTATCTCCCGAGCTCATCCTCTGGCCAGCTGGGAAAGACTATCTGACTTCATCTTCGGCGATGTGCTTGTTTTGGCGATCTCTAATCACTTGGTCGCCTGTATTCACATCTTGCGACTTCATCTTCAACCCGATGACCGCCGGTTTAGGTATGCTGGAGATCGAAGCACGCCAACTTAATAACTAGCGACTACACGAGGCCCCCGACTTCCTTCCCTTATGCCAGCCAGGTGTTCCATCCAACACGCCTATGCAATAGCTTGATGCCACGTCATCACTTCCGACTACCAGGGCGGTACACAAGCCCCCAAGTCTTAAGCGAAGACTTGTCCAACGAAAAGACTAAAGGAGTCACGTCAATGCCGATCTACGTGGCGTTGGCGCAGAATCCCAAGCGTTTGTACTTTCTGCTTTCCTGACGCTCCACCAAACACTCTTCGAATCGCTTGACACGTGGCTTCATCAACGGTTATCTTTAGTTGTTGTTTACGCTTCCAAAAATCATTTGAAAAACCCTTAAACCCATTTCATTTCTACTGTTCCGTCATCTCTTTGCCTTCTCAAACGCTCTGAGTTTCTTCTGCAAAAACCTACGACGCTCTTCAACCTTCTGAATCCTCAACTTCCTTCAGCGTTCGTCTGATCATCAAAAGGTATTCCCTTTACTTCTTCTGTTGATATTTGCTGCATTTTAACCGATTCGCATCATCCATTAACTGCCTGGTGCATACGATGTGGGTTGTTTCTTCTTCTTCCCCTTTTTCGCAACTTGGGGTTTCGCCTTCCACTTCTTTCATCACAACGAACTTTCGTTCGTTCGTTTTTCGTCTTTCATTCTCAATCAGATCAACCTCTGCAACCTTCGCTCACCTCTCTTTTACTTTTTCCTTTGTAGTTCCCGCAATTGTTCATACAAAGATAACCGCGAATCCTCCCCCTTCGTCACAAAACCCCCCATCACAAGCGCATAACCCATCGCGAGCACCTGGTGCTCCCTCTTCCCAGGCTGAGAGGCCTGCAACCTCTCGCCCCGACCTGGCTCAGGCTACTCCACCGGTCGCCGGAGGAGCCTCCATCCCTACCCCAGACTATAAGAAGCTTTACCCCTAGGCCAGCTCGGCTCTGCTGAAAGAAACTTCTTCAATAAACTCCGCGCTGGCGTTGCTCCGATTAAGGAAGGGGGACCAACCGGACCTTTCATTTCACAAGGAGCACGATAGTAAAATGGCTGTGCTGCCTTGCCATCCTGATGAGCCAATCTGTGCTGACGACAAAGCGAGCAACGGCGAGTCGTTCTGCTTCCTCTACGCGACGCTTTTCAAGAAGGTGAAGCTCCGACTTCCCTTTACTCGTTTCGAGCGAGAGTTGCTAACTGAGCTCGACATCGCCCCTGCCCAGCTTCACCCCAACAGCTGGGCGTTTGTCAGGGCGTTCCAGATCGTATGCGCACACTTGGGACTGCCAGCGTCAGTGGACGTTTTCCTTTTCCTTTTTGAAGCTAAGCATCCAGGAGATCGCCTTTGGGTGAGTCTGAACGGGATTGCTGGGAGGTCGATCCTCTCTATCTTCCAGCAATCTTACAAGGATTGGAAAGGAAAATTCATCCAAGTGCACCAAAACGACCAGGACGACTCGCTGCTTGACGGCTTTCCCATGTACTGGGTAAACAAGGGAAATAAAGACTCCAAGGGAAGCTTCAGAAAGCCAAGGAGCCCCGACAACATGGGCGCTTTGGACAAAGATCTGTGCCTCTTCTAGAAGAGCGTGGCAGATGCCAACATTACCTTCCTCACCTATGCGATTATCTCCTTCGAATTCTTCGAAGGCCAACTCGAGGCCCGCATAGGTTAGAACTTACCTTAATATCTAAGTTATTGCCTCGTGCTGCACCTCTGTTATCTGCTGCTGGGTGTCTTATCTGTTGCGTAATAGACCTGGCCTTTATTTTCTGCACCACTTATTTGCTTCGCTTGCATACTTACTCATGTGTTTATCTTTGTCTTTGAGCTGACCTGTATACCTTTGTATTACGCAGATCTCATGCTGGGCAAAGGAAAACTGGCTGAATTGAGGGCGCTCGCCCGGGCCCATGGGTTGGCGTCGGGCTCCCAGACTGTGCCCAACTCGGTGGTGGAGATCGCCGCTGCCCAGGGCAGATCGCCCCCTCAAGGTCCAGCCCCTCCAAAAGCCTTGCCCGCCCAACAGCGCAAGAAACTCATCCTCAGGAAGCCAAAGAGGAAAACCCCTCAGGTGGTCCATGAGGATGAAGAAGAAGACGATGAGGCAACTGAAGATGGCCTCATCACCAAAAGAAGAAGGGTGGCGCCTTCTTCACCACCTGCTCCACCTCCTCCTCCAACATCAACACCGTCCTCACCACCAGCTCCCCTTCCAACACCTCCTCCTCCCCCAACTGCAACACCGCCGGTTCAAGCAGTTCCTTTGGCGGCTGCATTTCCCGTGGTTGAGGCTGCTGAGCCCAACTTCATGGAGAACCCCCCGAGCGCCTCCACGCCATTTGTATCTGCTGGAGGGGGTCCTCCTTCAACCGCCTCAATCGTCGAAGCTGCGGCAGGTGGGGATGAAGGTGCTCACAACTCACCCATCATCATCACTGAGTCCCCCTCGTCACCACCACGCCAAGAAGCTCCAACTCACCAACCAACTCAAGAAGGTGGTGGCGAGAACCAGCACCAGGCTCCCTCAGCGCCTCCACCACCAGCGATTGCCCACCTTCCCCTTGCGGTTAAAGGGATGTGGGAACCCTTCTCAGCAAAACTCAAGATGATGGCAGAGGACCTCCCCTCCATCATATCAAAAGCTGTGGAGAGTTCCAGCAAGAAACTCCAGGATGACATCTCCGTGCTCCAAGAGGAGAATCGCCTAATAAGGATTGAGGCGGAGAAGTTGTCCTGCAACCTCATGCTGGCAGAGATCGACCACTCGCGAGTGGAGGACGCTATGAGCACCGAGCTGAGGATGGCGCGCAAGGAGGCCACCGACCTACGCCATAGGGTGCACCTCTTAGCTCAAGAGAAGATCGAGCTGGAGAGCAAGCTGGTCCCCTACCGTCTCAAGGTGGCTGACCTGGAAGCGTCGATCAAAGCCGATGCAGCCAAGGTAGAAAACCTTGAGAAGAGGTCAGTGGATCGGGAGGTCTTCTTGGGGAAAGTTGAAAAGGAGAGAGATGACACCATGGCCAAACTCGCCGAGGCCAAAGAGGAAAACGAGAAGATCGCCGCAAAGTTGGCCCAGGCGCAGGCGGAATCCAAGAGGGTTACTGAAGACCTCCTTCAAGCTCGTGAAACAACTGAAGAACTCAAGAAACGAGCTGAAGAATTAGAGCAACAGACCGAGGGGCTCAAAAAGCAGACTGAAGAGCTCGAGCTGAGCTCCGCCCAGATCCTCGCTGCTGGGTTTGACGCTGCCTTGGAACAATTCGCCTACCAGTACCCCGACTTGGATCTCTCCATGGTGTCGCTAAACAATGAAGTGGTGGATGGGAAGATCGTTCCTTCTTAAGACTAGCTGCTTGCTGCTTCCCTCCATCACTTACTCATCTGTCTCTCTCTTACACAATTTACTTGTAATAAATTTTTCCCCCTTTGGTACATGTAATTTGAATTGATGCCACTATGTTATGACATTTCCTGCTCCTTTATATAATCTCTCTTGTTAACTTTATCTTCCTTGTATAAATCTCTTAGACGAAATTGACTTAGCAACTCCGCGAGCGCAATTGTATACTTAACTGCTTCGAACCATCAACCTTCGAACGATAAACATTCTAACAACTTGTAACCTTAAGGTAACGAACCTCAGCGCGAAACCACTTTCCAAATAACGAGCTTCAACCCAACTAATAGCTTAGGACATAGCTTTCCTGATCTGCCTTATCAAAACGGGCCTTGGCTTCTTGCCATCGCTTGAATTTCTCCTGGTTGCCAAAGAGTCTTGGCGATACCAGCTTCCTCTTACCTTCACAACTTGGTCATTATTCCCTCATCTGGGGCTAGAGGCGCCTTTCGGATCCTCCTCTACCTCCCCTGACCTTCAGAACGGTAAGCCGGATAGCTAAGTGTTCTCTTCGAACCTACCTTAGCTATCCTTTAAACTTCTTCCACCCTCCACACCGTACCTGAACTCGTTCGAGACGAGAAGGATTTTATCTTGCCTGAACTCGCTTGATGGCGAGAAGGTCTTTAACTCGCCTGAACTCGCTCAGCAGCGAGAAGGTCTTTAACTCGCCTGAACTCGCTCATCGGCGAGAAGGTCTTTAACTCGCCTGAACTCGCTCATCGGCGAGAAGGTCTTTAACTCGTGCCTCTACATTGCCCCAAGGGCTACATCTTCTCTCCCCTAGAAACACTGAGGACTTTTCACTGGTGCCTCTACATTGCCCCAGAGGTTACATCTTCTCTCCCCTGGAAGCACTGAGGACTTTTTGCTGGTGCCTCTACATTGCCCCAGAGGCTACATCTTCTCCCCTCTGGCAGCACTGAGGACTTTTTACTCTAACTCGCCTGCACTCGCTCGACGGCGAGGAGGTCTTTATCTCTTTCTCGCCTCAGGACGCGCGAGGGCGTTGAGGTCTTTAACTGGTGCCTCCGATCGCCTAAAGACGATGAGGACTTTAAACTTTAACTGATGCCGCCAATCGCTGAAAAACGATGGGGACTTAGAAACTTTTTTAGAAAGCATGCGACATAACTTCAAAACTCGCCTGAAATCACATATAAGCGACAAGGTCTTTCTTCACAACTTTCGAAAAAACAACAAGCATGCAATCTAAAACACTTCAAACTTCGAAAACTCTTCTTTATTGGGTGGCCTCATTAAAAACCCTCCTTAGGGAAAAAAGAGTGCCCCCTTCAAACTGTTTTAACAGAAAGCTTGCAAACTCTACGTGTTTGTTTTTACTTACAACGCTTTTAACTGTAATATAACTTGAGGTGCGTGGCGTTCCAAGTGCGAGGAATCGCCCCTCCTCCCAACGTTTCTAAGCGGTAGGCGCCGTTCCCGAGCGCCTCGGTTATCCTGAACGGTCCCGTCCACTTAGGCGACAGCTTGTTCTCCATCTCGTACTGGTGGGCCTTCCTCATCACCAAGTCGCCTTCTCTGAACTGCCTTGGCATCACCTTCGAGTTATACCTTCGTTCGATCCTTCTTTTCACCGCCTCAGCCTTCACTCTCGCCTCCTCCCTGACCTCATCCAGCAAATCCAGATTCAGCCTTCTTTCCTCATTCGAGTCTTCCGCTACAAAGTTCTGGAATCTCGGCGAGCTCTCCTGGATCTCCACCGGAATCATTGCGTCGCATCCATAGACCAGGCTAAACGGGGTCTCATGGGTTCCTGACTGCTCGGTGGTGTGGTACGCCCAAACTATGCGGGGTACCTCCTCAGCCCAACTTCCTTTGGCTTTCTCTAGCCTTCTCTTCAAACCTCTCAGTAATACCCGATTGGCTGACTCTACTTGGCCATTCGTTTGAGGGTGCTCGACAGATGCAAATACTTGTTGAATTCCCACCCCTTCGCACAGCTTCTTCAACAGGTGACGTGCAAACTGAGTTCCGTTATCTGACACCAGGCGCTTGGGCACACCAAACCGGCACACGAGGTTCTTCCACACAAAGCTCTCGATCTTGTGCGCGGTGATCTGGGCCACTGGTTCAGCTTCGATCCACTTGGTGAAATATTAAATCGCCACCACCAAGTACTTCATCTGCCTGATCGCCAATGGAAAGGGTCCCATAATGTCTATTCCCCATGTATGAAACGGCCAAGGGCTGTAAATCGACTTCAACTCCTCGGGAGGCGCCTTGTGCCAATCGGCGTGCTGCTGACACTGCTTGCAACATTGTGCATACTTCTTGCAGTCTTCTCTCATTGTTGGCCAGTAGTAACCTGCACGGAGTGTTCTTGCGGCCAGAGCTCAACCCCCGACGTGGCTTCCGCAAATCCCTTCATGGAGCTCGGCCATGATTCTTGTACATTTCTCTCCGTGCACACATTCCAGGAGTGGGTGTGTGAACCCAAACCTATACAACTCGCCATCGATCATTGTGAACTTGCTAGAATTCTTCTTTATCTTCCTAGCCTCCGTCGGATCTAACGGGAGAAGGCCATCCGCCAGACATCGCTTGTACTGTGTTACCCAGGTGTCTGGCTCATGGGTCGTGCAGACCTGCGTCATGTTCACCTTCTCTCCCCGACATACGCACGAAGAACAATTTGGTCAACCGGCAGGAACAGTTGGCGCCCACCGTGGGGCCTGATCTAAAACAGCAGTCCCACCGCAAGTAGTTTGAGTTTCAGTAGCGACAGCAAAGTTCGTGGAGTTTTTCCAAGATTCTTGCAAGATTCACCGAAAATCTTCAGGTTTCGTTCGGTTCCACCGAAGAAAGTTCCAAGACTCGTAGTAATAGTTCAAGATTCTCCAAGAAACCGTGAAGAATGAGGACTACTAGGCAGAGTTCAACAACGCGCACAGAGAGTGATGGCATGACCTTGCAGCAGGTCATGGAGGTGATGCAAGGCCTTCAAGAGGCGATGGCAGCATCAAAAGCGGAGCAAGAACGCATCCAGCTGGATCTTGTGGCGTCGCAGGCGAGAAACAAAGAGCTGTTCCGCGCAAACGAAGAGTTACGTCGCGGGTTGCGCAACCACCCTGGGAATCGTGAAACAGAGGATCGTGAGTGTTTCACACCACCTAGGGAGTTTCCTATGCCTTTCTCGCAGTCCATCATGGAGGCAGTGATTCCACCCATGTTCGTGGCGTTCGAGTTGGTCCACGTCCCAAGAGAGCAGAATGCCCGTGCTGACCTGCTCGCCAAGCTGGCCAACTCAGGCAAGGGGGAAGGTAGAGGACGGTCATCTAGGAGATCCTCAAAACGCCGTGAACGTTTGTGGCGGATAACAAGGTGGACGTCCTTCAGATTAGTGAGTTTAAGGGAAGGCCGAGGAGTCATCGGTCCTTGATTCAGGACACGGCGAGGGCCCCCAGTATAAGTGTTTACCCTGCTTCGCCAGAAGGGAAGCACCCCATGCAGTTGTGCGTCCTAGAAGAAGGGGACACGTGGATGACGCCCTATAGGCGCTACATCGCGGATGGGATCCTCCCAACAGAGCCTGGAGAAGGCAAGAAGATAAAGAGAAATTCCGCGAGGTACACCCTCGTGGATGGAGCACTGTTCAGACACGGGTTCACGCACCCAATCTTGACATGCGTGAGTGGAGATGAGTGAACGAGGATAATGTCTGAGCTCCATGAAGGAATTTGCGGAAGCCACGTAGGAGGAAGGTCTTTGGCCAACGGTGAGGGAGGACTGCGTAAGGTACGCCCTGTGGTGCAAGCAGTGCCAACTGCATGCCGAATGGCACAAGACGCCCCTGATCCGATCGGTCATCGGTAGTCGATGACGTCAGCAACAGAGAACCACGTGGACCACTCGCAGGGTGACACGTGGACCAGGTGGCAGAGAGGTCAGGGGGACGATCGCCAAGAGTGGCGATCGGTGGTCAGTAACCAAGTTACCACCGACAGATCAGGCGGCAGAGAGGTCGGGGGATAGATCACCCAGAATGGTGATCGGTGGTCAGTAGCCAAGTGGCCACCAGCAGACCAGTTCCCAGACTCGCGCCTGGAGGCAGAGCGCGAGAAGCGAATAAACACTGATCAGTCATCGG